>NW_028318244.1:1280000-1570000 GCF_062004578.1 Staurois parvus | reverse complement strand
AGCTCATCCACTCCCTCATCATATCACGACTCGACTACTGCAACTCCCTCCTCACTGGCCTGCCTCGCCGCTGGCTATCCCCGCTTCAGTCCATCCTGAATACGGCTGCCAGACTCATTCACCTTTCCAACCGCTCCATTTCCGCCACCCCCCTCTGCCAATCCCTCCACTGGCTTCCGATTGCGCAACGGATCAAATTTAAAATCCTAACACTGACGTACAAAGCTGTCCACCATACTGCCCCGAACTACATCACTGACCTAATATCCAAGTACCGCCCAACACGCACACTCCGCTCCTCACAAGACCTCCTTCTCTCTAGTTCCCTGGTCTCCTCCTCCCATGCCCGCCTCCAGGACTTCTCCAGGGTGTCACCCATCCTCTGGAACTCCCTGCCCCAACCCATCAGATTATCACCTACTCTCCTCTCCTTTAGGCGCACCCTGAAAACCCATCTCTTCAGGGAAGCCTACCCCACCCCCTGCTAACTTGCTGACCTCCTCCACTCTTCCTACCACTCCATCCCCCACAGCTATCTCCTCCTGTACCACTATCCCCTCCCTCCTAGATTGTAAGCTCGAAAGAGCAGGGCCCTCGATCCCCTCATGTTTTGCATTGTATTGGTATTGTACTGTCACATGTTCTGTCCCCCTTTGTAATGTACAGCGCTGAGTGAACTATTGGCGCTTTATAAATACTGTATAATAATAATAATAATACACATACATCCTACACCAAAATATACAGTTTATTTATTTTTTATTATATACGCACAATTCATATAGATATTTTTTTTCTGTGCATGCCTTCTATATTCATATATACACCCTGTACTGTATCATGTACATCTGTACTATATATATTACACACACACATATATACATTTTTTATTTACTACACATACACCCCCCCATATCCATATATGGAGCATTGTATCATATGTACACCTACACCCATATATATATATATATATATATACACACACACACACACACACACACCCCATAGCCATCCCCCAATACGGTGTACCCCTCCTGCACTACACAGATATACACTGTATTCTCCACTCAGCAGTGCAGTTCTGGGCACAGCGCCCCCCAGGGACGACCACTGATCACTGCATGGAGTTCTTGCACATGTCCTCTTGGTTTTGGGATAACAAAACCAAAACCAATCCCAGAAACCTGGTCCGCCGTCCCCCGGGAATGCCAATTGCCGTCCAATAAATCCAGATCTGCGCCGTGTGTGTGCTGTACACAATCAGATTGTAAGCTCCTTTGCAGCGACACGACCGATTCTCCTGACCCTGCAGCACACGGCTGGTCTCTGAACACGTAACACACAATCGGACGTTTCAAAAGTCAATTAAAAAAAAAAAAAAAAAAAGGAGGATCACAAATCCCCATAAAGCCAACCTCACATCTTACAACCGGATTGTACAACCCCCATTACATTCAGCAGCTGATTTATAGAGCCTGGGCCTGGTTGGATGTAGACAGGCTGCACTGCTAAGGGAGTCCCAAACATTGCTTCTGAACCTGGCCATACACTATACAATCGGATTGTACAATCTTCATACAATCACCTTTAGCTCTAATAAAATAAAAAAGCCGTTTACAAAGCTTCCCGGCCACAGAGCTTCCAATCCGATTGTACAAAGCTTCCCGGCCACAGAGCTTACAATCCGATTGTACAAAGCTTCCCAGCCACAGAGCTTCCAATCCGATTGTACAAAGCTTCCCGGCCACAGAGCTTACAATCCGATTGTACAAAGCTTCCCAGCCACAGAGCTTCCAATCCGATTGTACAAAGCTTCCCAGCCACAGAGCTTCCAATCCGATTGTACAAAGCTTCCCAGCCACAGAGCTTACAATCCGATTGTACAAAGCTTCCCGCCACAGAGCTTGCAATCCGATTGTACAATCTCTACAATACACACATCATTCCACGTCTGTACATTAAGAGAGACCATTGAGGACAGTTGATTGTGCAGAAATGGAACGGTTTAGGGCCTGCAGAGATTTGGTAGTAATCATACAATCAGATTGTAGCCTGTATGGTCAGAAACCATTGCACAAAATAATTGCAAGCTCTGTGGCCGAGAAGCATTGTACAATCAGATTGTGCCCAGTGGCATGCAATGAAGTGATAGAAAACATGGCGGCAGATTGGCTCTGCTGGTTTATGATTGGAACAAGGAAACGACTGGAGGCCAGCTTCAATGCAGTACAAAACTGGAGGCCAGTAGGAATGGAGAAATGATCAGAGTGGAGAAAATGATTGGTGGCTGGTTGGAATATGGAGAATTGGGAGGCCAATTGGGATTTAGAAAATAACTGGAGGTCAGATAACATATGGGCACAGACTGGAGGCTGGCTTCAATGAAGGAAATGATTGGAGGCCAGTTGTAATACGGGAAGTGATTGGAGGCCGATTGTAATACGGGAAGTGATTGGAGGCCGATTGGATCGGGGGAAAAGCTTGCAGGCCTGTTGAAAAATGGGAGCCGACTGGGAAATAGAAAAACGATCGGGGGGGAATGATTGGAGGCCCCCCTGTCAGATCGGGAAGAAAGGACTGGAGCCCCCGTCAGATCAGGGAACGATTGGAGGCCCCCTGTCCCTTTGGGGGGGTGGGAGGGGGAACAATTGGAGGACCCCCGTCAGATCGGGGGGGGGTTGGATAAGGTAACGATTGGAGGCCCCCCCGTCGGATCGGGGGGGGTTGGGAGGGGGAACGATTGGAGGCCCCCCGTCGGATCGGGGGGGGGGTTGGGAGGGGGAACAATTGGAGGCCCGGGGGGGGGGGGGGGGGTTGGGAGGGGGAACGATTGGAGGCCCCCTGTCGGATCGGGGGGGGGGGGGAACGATTGGTGGCCCCCCGTCGGATAGGGGAGGAAGGGGGGGTGTTGGGAGGGGGAACGATTGGAGGCCCCCCGTCGGATCGGGGGAAACGATTGGAGGCCCCCCGTCGGATCGGGGGGGGGGGGTTGGGAGGGGGAACAATTGGAGGCCCCCCGGATTGGGGAAGGGGAATGATTGGAGGCCCCCCCTTCGGATCGGGGGGGGGGGGGGGAACGATTGGTGGAGGCCCCCCCCCGTCGGATCGGGGAGGGGGGAACGATTGGTGGAGGCCCCCCCCGTCGGATCGAGGGGGGGGGGGGGGACGATTGGAGGCTTCTCGTTCGATGAGAGGGGATGGGGGGGGGGGGTAAAGGATTGGTGGAGCCCCCCCCCCCCCATCGGGCAAGGGGGGGGGGGGAACAATTGGAGGCCGGTCGGATTGGGGGGGGGGGGGGCAGACGATCGGAGGCCGGATGGAACCGAGAACTGATTAGAGGCTGGACTGGGGAGACATTCCATAAGACCACCCAGGAGCCCCCAATGGGCCCGCAATGATCCAGCACCGCGGTGTGTACATTTAAAGGGCTCCTCCATGTGTGAGCTCAGAGCCGGCCAATCCATGGCAACCAATAGGGAGCGGAATAAAGCCGGCGCAGGGGAGGTGGGCGTGTCCCGGGGCTCGGCGGTGGGCGTGCCCCTAGAGGCTGAGAATGTGGGCGTGAGCGGCGAAGGGGGGTGTGTGCAGAGGTGGGCGGGGCCCGTGGTGAACATGCCTGTGTCATGGAGTGTGGGGGAGCCCACGCCCCCCTCGGCGGATAAACAAGGGGCGCCCCCTCCCCCCCATCATATGTGTACATGTGTCACATGGCGGGCCCGGGCTCCCCGAGCACCCCGCCCCCCCACATATCTGCCCGGAGGCGGCGGTCGGCGCGGTGCACGGTGGCCGGTGCATGGAGGAGATGGATGGGATGGCGGGGTGCACACTCGTCTTACCTGCAGCCTGGACACAGCCGGCCGTACTCCGCTCCTCAGTGCACCGTGCGATCCGTCTCCTGTCCGGTGAGGGTCCGCTCCGTCCCGTACTCCACTCCCCGGGGATGGCGGTGTGCTGCCTGCCTGCTCCCGTCTGCGGGCTCCTCTGCCTTACATGTCCGGAGCGCCCCCTCCTCCTACACCGCCGCCTCCCTCTCCTCCTCCTCCTCCCGCCGGCCGGGTTACAGCCGCTACAGCTCTTACTTGTAAACAAGCTGCCCACATGCTCGGCCCTCCGCCGCTGATTGGTGGCCGGGGACCCGCGGAGGACACGCCCCCCTCCCCGTACCCACAGCGCCCGGCGAAGGACACGCCTTCTCTCATCTACACATCAGCAGGCTGAGGAGGACACGCCCACCACCGCGTACACAGACAGCGGGCTGAGGGGGACACGCCTCTTTCCCCATATACACATCAGCGGCCGGGGGGACACGCCCCCTCCCGTACACATAGCGGGCGGAGAAGGACACGCCCCCTCCCTATACACGACGGAGGAGGAGAGCGGCCGGCGGACTGGGCGACGTGTGATCCCATCTTCCCTCCAATATGTAGTCACACGGACCTATACGCGGCTACGTCACATACTGCCTGCACCTCCTGTATGCTGCATATACCCCCCATGTATACGGCATATACACCCCGTGTATAAGGCATACACCCCATATACCTCCTGTATACGGCATATACACCAGCTATACCTTCTGTATATTGCATATACACCCCATATACTGCATACACACCCCATACACCTCCTGTATACGGCATATACCCCCCATACCGTGCACGCACCCTATATACCCCCCCATACCGTGCACGCACCCTATATACCCCCCATACCGTGCACGCACCCTATATACCCCCCCATACCGTGCACGCACCCTATATACCCCCCCATACCGTGCACGCACCCTATATACCCCCCATACCGTGCACGCACCCTATATACCCCCCCATACCGTGCACGCACTCTATATATACCCCATACCGTGCACGCACCCTATATACCCCCCCATACCGTGCACGCACCCTATATACCCCCCCATACCGTGCACGCACCCTATATACCCCCCCATACCGTGCACGCACCCTATATACCCCCCATACCGTGCACGCACCCTATATACCCCCCATACCGTGCACGCACCCTATATACCCCCCCATACCGTGCACGCACCCTATATACCCCCCCATACCGTGCACGCACCCTATATACCCCCCATACCGTGCACGCACCCTATATACCCCCCCATACCGTGCACGCACCCTATATACCCCCCCATACCGTGCACGCACCCTATATACCTCCCATACCGTGCACGCACCCTATATACCCCCCATACCGTGCACGCACCCTATAT
Organism: Staurois parvus; assembly: GCF_062004578.1. Taxonomy (NCBI): domain Eukaryota; kingdom Metazoa; phylum Chordata; class Amphibia; order Anura; family Ranidae; genus Staurois; species Staurois parvus. The sequence goes on along the minus strand of NW_028318244.1, from coordinate 1,564,767 downwards.
ACCCCCCCATACCGTGCACGCACCCTATATACCCCCCATACCGTGCACGCACCCTATATACCCCCCATACCGGGCACGCACCCTATATACCTCCCATACCTGCACACACCCTATACACCCCCCATACCGCGCACACACCCTATACACCTCCCATGCCGCGCACACCCCCTATACACGTCCCATGTCGCGCACACACACCCTATATACCTCCCATGCCGCGCACACGCCCAATATGCCTCCCATGCCGCGCACACGCCCTATATGCCTCCCATGCCGCGCACACGCCCAATATGCCTCCCATGCCGCGCACACGCCCAATATGCCTCCCATGCCGCGCACACGCCCTATATGCCTCCCATGCCGCGCACACGCCCTATATGCCTCCCATGCCGCGCACACGCCCTATATGCCTCCCATACCATGCACACACGCCCTATATACCTCCCATGCCGTGCACACACTCTATATGCCTCCCATACCATTCACACACTCTATATATCTCCCGTACTGCGCACACACACCCTATATGCCTCCCATACCATGCACACACCCCCTATATACATCCTATACTGTTTGCATACACTCAATACGTTACCTATACCTCTTACACTGTGCATTTACATCCTATATTCTCCATTTACTGTGCATATAAACCCTATATACTACCCATATCTCCTATATATGTATATGCACTACATACTACATATACCTCCTATACTGCACATGTAGTGTGAGACCAACTATACCTCCTATACTGTACATAGCATACATATACCTCCTATACCGTACATAACATACATATACCTCCTATACCGTACATAACATACATATACCTTCTATACTGTACATAGCATACATATACCTCCTATACCGTACATAACATACATATACCTCCTATACCGTACATAGCATACATATACCTCCTATACTGTACATAACATACATATACCTCCTATACTGTACATAACATACATATACCTCCTATACCGTACATAACATACATATACCTCCTATACCGTACATAACATACATATACCTCCTATACCGTACATAGCATACATATACCTCCTATACCGTACATAACATACATATACCTCCTATACCATACATAGCATACATATACCTCCTATACCGTACATAACATACATATACCTCCTATACCGTACATAGCATACATACAGTATACCTCCTATACCGTACATAGCATACATATACCTCCTATACCGTACATAGCATACATATACCTCCTATACCGTACATAACATACATATACCTCCTATACCGTACATAGCATACATATACCTCCTATACCGTACATAGCATACATATACATCCTATACCGTACATAACATACATATACCTCCTATACCGTACATAACATACATATACCTTCTATACCGTACATAGCATACATATACCTCCTATACCGTACATAACATACATATACCTCCTATACCGTACATAACATACATATACCTCCTATACCGTACATAGCATACATATACCTCCTATACCGTACATAACATACATATACCTCCTATACCGTACATAGCATACATATACCTCCTATACCGTACATAGCATACATATACCTCCTATACCGTACATAACATACATATACCTCCTATACCGTACATAACATACATATACCTCCTATACCGTACATAACATACATATACCTCCTATACCGTACATAGCATACATATACCTCCTATACCGTACATAGCATACATATACCTCCTATACCGTACATAACATACATATACCTCCTATACCGTACATAACATACATATACCTCCTATACCGTACATAGCATACATATACCTCCTATACCGTACATAGCATACATATACCTCCTATACCGTACATAACATACATATACCTCCTATACCGTACATAACATACATATACCTCCTATACTGTACATAACATACATATACCTCCTATACTGTACATAACATACATATACCTCCTATATTGTACATAACATACATATACCTCCTATACCGTACATAACATACATATACCTCCTATACCGTACATAACATACATATACCTCCTATACCGTACATAGCATACATATACCTCCTATACCGTACATAGCATACATATACCTCCTATACCGTACATAGCATACATATACCTCCTATACCGTACATAACATACATATACCTCCTATACCGTACATAACATACATATACCTCCTATACTGTACATAACATACATATACCTCCTATACTGTACATAACATACATATACCTCCTATATTGTACATAACATACATATACCTCCTATACCGTACATAACATACATATACCTCCTATACCGTACATAACATACATATACCTCCTATACCGTACATAACATACATATACCTCCTATACCGTACATAACATACATATAGCTTCTATACCGTACATAGCATACATATACCTCCTATACCGTACATAACATACATATACCTCCTATACCGTACATAGCATACATATACCTCCTATACCGTACATAACATACATATACCTCCTATACCGTACATAACATACATATACCTCCTATACCGTACATAACATACATATACCTCCTATACCGTACATAGCATACATATACCTCCTATACCGTACATAACATACATATACCTCCTATACCGTACATAACATACATATACCTCCTATACCGTACATAACATACATATACCTTCTATACCGTACATAGCATACATATACCTCCTATACTGTACATAACATACATATACCTCCTATACCGTACATAACATACATATACCTCCTATACCGTACATAACATACATATACCTCCTATACTGTACATAACATACATATACCTCCTATATTGTACATAACATACATATACCTCCTATACCGTACATAGCATACATATACCTCCTATACCGTACATAACATACATATACCTCCTATACCGTACATAACATACATATACCTCCTATACTGTACATAACATACATATACCTCCTATACCGTACATAACATACATATACCTCCTATACTGTACATAACATACATATACCTCCTATACCGTACATAACATACATATACCTCCTATACTGTACATAACATACATATACCTCCTATACCGTACATAACATACATATACCTCCTATACTGTACATAACATACATATACCTTCTATACTGTACATAGCATACATATACCTCCTATACCGTACATAGCATACATATACCTCCTATACCGTACATAACATACATATACCTCCTATACTGTACATAGCATACATATACCTCCTATACCGTACATAGCATACATATACCTCCTATACCGTACATAACATACATATACCTCCTATACAGTACATAACATACATATACCTCCTATACCGTACATAGCATACATATACCTTCTATACTGTACATAACATACATATACCTTCTATACCGTACATAACATACATATACCTCCTATACTGTACATAACATACATATACCTTCTATACCGTACATAACATACATATACCTCCTATACCGTACATAACATACATATACCTCCTATACTGTACATAACATACATATACCTTCTATACTGTACATAGCATACATATACCTCCTATACCGTACATAGCATACATATACCTCCTATACCGTACATAGCATACATATACCTCCTATACCGTACATAACATACATATACCTCCTATACTGTACATAACATACATATACCTTCTATACTGTACATAGCATACATATACCTCCTATACCGTACATAGCATACATATACCTCCTATACCGTACATAACATACATATACCTCCTATACTGTACATAACATACATATACCTTCTATACTGTACATAGCATACATATACCTCCTATACTGTACATAACATACATATACCTTCTATACTGTACATAGCATACATATACCTCCTATACTGTACATAACATACATATACCTCCTATACCGTACATAACATACATATACCTCCTATACTGTACATAACATACATATACCTTCTATACTGTACATAGCATACATATACCTCCTATACCGTACATAGCATACATATACCTCCTATACCGTACATAACATACATATACCTTCTATACCGTACATAACATACATATACCTCCTATACTGTACATAACATACATATACCTCCTATACTGTACATAACATACATATACCTCCTATACTGTACATAACATACATATACCTTCTATACTGTACATAGCATACATATACCTCCTATACTGTACATAACATACATATACCTTCTATACTGTACATAGCATACATATACCTCCTATACTGTACATAGCATACATATACCTCCTATACCGTACATAACATACATATACCTCCTATACTGTACATAACATACATATACCTTCTATACTGTACATAGCATACATATACCTCCTATACCGTACATAGCATACATATACCTCCTATACCGTACATAACATACATATACCTTCTATACCGTACATAACATACATATACCTCCTATACTGTACATAACATACATATACCTCCTATACTGTACATAACATACATATACCTCCTATACTGTACATAACATACATATACCTTCTATACTGTACATAGCATACATATACCTCCTATACTGTACATAACATACATATACCTTCTATACTGTACATAGCATACATATACCTCCTATACTGTACATAACATACATATACCTCCTATACCGTACATAACATACATATACCTCCTATACTGTACATAACATACATATACCTTCTATACTGTACATAGCATACATATACCTCCTATACCGTACATAGCATACATATACCTTCTATACCGTACATAACATACATATACCTCCTATACCGTACATAACATACATATACCTCCTATACCGTACATAACATACATATACCTCCTATACTGTACATAACATACATATACCTCCTATACCGTACATAACATATACTGTGAGAGCGCCTATCTCCAAAATGGTCCAAATACTCTGGGATGCTATTAGTTCCAATACCGTACCTCTATCTATAGCTTCAAACTGAACCTCTACTGCGAGATCACTATAGTGCCATGTACTGGTGCAGTAAAGGTTTCTTTCTGGCAACTCCACCATGCAGCTCATTTTTGTTCAAGTATCATTGTATTGCGCTCCATCAAAACAACCACACTGTATTGTTCCACAGCAGCCTGTATTTCTCCTGAGGACACCTGGGGGGGGGGTCTTTGTATCTCGAACAATTCTTCAGTTAGTTGTGGCTAAAATTTTTCTTGGTTTACCCGACTTGGGCTCGGTATCAAGAGATCTCCAAATTTTCCTCATTGCACCTATAGCCTATGCACCTATATTTCACCTGTGCGTTTCTGGATTGTGCACCCAATACTCCTGTACTCATTGCACCTATAGCGCCTATATTTCACCTGCTGTGCGTTTCTGGACCATGCACCCAATATCCCTGTACTCATTGCACCTATAGCTCCTATATTTCACCTGTGCGTTTCTGGATCGTGCACCCAATATTCCTGTACTCATTGCACCTATAGCTCCTATATTTCACCTGTGCATTTCTGGATCATATACCCAATATTCCTGTACTCATTGCACCTATAGCTCCTATATTTCACCTCCTATATGTTTCTGGACCATGCACCCAATACTCCTGTACTCATTGCACGTATAGCTCCTCTGAGCCTTTCTGGAACCTGCACCAATGTTCCTGTAGTAGTCAGTGCACCTATAGGTCCTAGATTGCACCTACTGTATATTTCTTTACCAGGCAGCCAATATCAGAGTTCTCAGTGCCCCTTTCGCTATTATATTGCACTGTCTTCTTCTACTGTGCATTTTTTTTTTATCATGAACTCAATGTTACTGTACGCAGTGCACCTATAGCTACTATATTGGGCCTACTCTGTATTTATGGGTCATGCGTCCAATATCCCTGTTCTCAATGCACCCACTGCTCTTATATTGCACCCACTGTGCATTGCTGGATCATGTACTCATGTCACAGTTCTCAGTGGACCTTATAATCTGGACCATGCACCCATTGTCACTGTACTTAGTGCATCTTTAGCCCCTATATTGCACCTACTTTGCAATTGTGAATCATGCAACCAATGTCACTGTACTTGGCAAACCTATAGATTCTATATTGCACCAACTGTACAATTATGGACCATGCAGCCAATGTCTCTGTAGTAAGTGCACCTTTAGATTCTACATTGCACCTACAGTGGATTTCTGGATCATGTGCCCAATGTCAGTGTACCTATGGCTTCTTGAATGCACCTACTGTGCATTTCTGGACCATGCACCCAATGTCTCTGTACACTTGTATCTCCTATATTGCACCTATTGTGCATTTCTGGACCATGCACCCAATGTCCCGGTACTCAGTGCACCCATATTGCAGCAAATGTGCATTGCTGGATCTTGCAGCCATGTCCCGGTACTCAGTGCACCCATATTGCACCTACTGTGCATTTCTGGACCATGCACCCAATGTCTCTGTACACATGTATCTCCTATATTGCACCTACTGTGCATTTCGGGACCATGCACCCAATGTCTCTGTACACCTGTATCTCCTATATTGCACCTACTGTGCATTTCTGGACCATGCACCCAATGTCTCTGTACACCTGTATCTCCTATATTGCACCTACTGCGCATTTCGGGACCATGCACCCAATGTCTCTGTACTCAGTGCACCTATAGCTCCTATGTTGCACCTACTGTGCATTTCTGGACCATGCACCCAATGTCTCTGTACACTTATATCTCCTATATTGCACCTACTGTGCAATTCTTGATCGTGAACCCAATGTCTCTGTACACCTGTATCTCCTATATTGCACCTACTGTGCATTTCTGGACCATGCACCCAATGTCTCTGTACACCTGTATCTCCGATATTGCACCTACTGTGCATTTCTGGACCATGCACCCAATGTCTTTGTACACCTGTATCTCCTATATTGCACCTACTGTGCATTTCTGGACCATGCACCCAATGTCTCTGTACACCTGTATCTCCTATATTGCACCTACTGTGCATTTCTGGACCATGCACCCAATGTCTCTGTACACCTGTATCTCCTATATTGCACCTACTGCGCATTTCGGGACCATGCACCCAATGTCTCTGTACTCAGTGCACCTATAGCTCCTATGTTGCACCTACTGTGCATTTCTGGACCATGCACCCAATGTCTCTGTACACTTATATCTCCTATATTGCACCTACTGTGCAATTCTTGATCGTGAACCCAATGTCTCTGTACACCTGTATCTCCTATATTGCACCTACTGTGCATTTCGGGACCATGCACCCAATGTCTCTGTACACCTGTATCTCCTATATTGCACCTACTGTGCATTTCGGGACCATGCACCCAACGCCACTGTACTCATTGCACCTATCGCTCCTATATTGCACCTAATGTGCATTTCTGGACCATGCACCCAATGTTACTGCAATTACTACAGCTTTAGCGCCTTCTGTATATTGCACCTACTGTGCAATTCTTGATCGTGAACCCAATGTTACTCTACTTAGTGCACCTATAGCTCTTTTATTGCACCTACTGTACATTGCTGGATTATACACCCAATGTCACTATACTCAGTGCACCTACCTGCCCATGGCTCCCAGACTCTTCAGAATTGATCCCAGTAAGTGCCCTATCCCACCAATACCCAGTGTGCCTATACTGTGCCTGATCTCACCCTTCCCATTGCACCCATATTGCTCTCCATGCACTGTCTGCACTGTGCAGTCCTGGACCTTGTTCAAGACAATGGTTTTTTTATTTACTATTCATCCATTTCCTTTTCAAGGGTGACAACACTCACCGTCTGCCTCACAATGCAATGGCAGTGTTGTCACCTTGCTGCAGACTCCCCAGCCTGACTGTCCCTGGCCCGTCCTTTTCATTTATGGGGTTTGGCTAACGGACATGATAGCAAAATAAATTCCTACCAGGTTTTACCACTCCCCATTCTGTTCCTAATGAAAGTAAAGAAGGGGAATTTCATGTGATATCTTTATTATGTATTGCACAGTAAATCTAATCTCAATTGGCATTGGAATAGAAAAGAGGGACAAATGATGAGGAGAGGAGAGCAGAGTGTTCTGGTTCTAAAAAGTCCAGGTTCTTCAAATGATGGAGGCTTGAGACCAATAGTAAGCTCCTGCAGAACCTCTTGCACAACAGACCTGTCAATCAAATAGTTCCTCATCATCTACTGCCCCAAAGCACCAAAGGCAATCCTAGGCAAGCAACATGTTTCCCAGCCTGCCTCCGTGTAGATTCAGCATCACCGCAAGGCTGCTGCAGAACCTCTTGCAGCACAGACCCATCAATCAAACTGCTCATTTATTGCTTCATAGGGCCAAAGGCAATCTAAGGTGTGCAATGTGTTTCCAGGCCAGCCTCCCCCTAGACCCTGTGCTACAACAGGGCTGCTGCAGAACCACTTCAAAACTAGACCTGTCAATCAAATAACATGTCGTTACTTTCTGCTCTGCATCACCAGAGGCATTCTTCAATATGTCTCATTGCCAGCGCTGCTGCAGAACCTCTTGCAGAACAGACCTGTCAATCAATCAGCTAATCTATTGCACTATAGGGAATCCAAGGTAGGCAATGTGTTTTTTCTAAGTAGACTCAGGATTACAAGAGAGCTGCTGCAGAACCTCTTAAAAACTAGACCTGTCAATCAAATTACTTTCTGCTCTGCATCACCAGGCAATCTTTAATATGCCTCATTGCTAGCACTGCTGCAGAACCTCTTGCTGCACAGACCTGTCAAACAATCAGCTCATCTATTGCACTATAGGGAATCCAAGGTAGGAAATGTGTTTTTTTCTAATTAGACTCAGGATTACAAGAGAGCTGCTGCAGAACCTCTTAAAAACTAGACCTGTCAATCAAAATACTTGCTGCTCTGCATCCCTAAGCAATCTTTATTATGCCTCATTGCCATCACTGCTGCAGAACAGACCTGTCAATCAATCAGCTCATCTATTGCACTATAGGGAATCCTAGGTATGCAATGTGTTTTCCTAACCAGCCTCCACCTAGGCTCAGGATTACAACAGAGCTGCTGCAGAACCTCTTGGAAACTAGACCTGTCAAATAACTCATCATTACTTACTGCTCTGCATCCCCAGAGGCAATCCTCAATGTATCATTGCCAGCACTGCTGCTGAAGTGTTGCAAGAGAGCTGCTGCAGAACCTCTTGCAGCACAGACCTGTCAATCAATCAGTTTATTGCTCTATAGGGAATCCAAGGTATGCAATGTGTTTTCCCAACTAGCCTCCACCTAGACTCGGGATTACAAGAGAGCTGCTGCAGAACCTCTTGGAAACTAGACCTGTCATTCAAACAACTGATCATTACTTACTGCTCTGCATCACCAGGCAATCTTTAATATGCCTCATCGCCAGCACTGCTGCAGAACCTCTTGCAGCACAGACCTGTCAGTCAATCAGTTTATTGCTCTATAGGGAATCCAAGGTATGCAATGTGTTTCCTAACCGGCCGCCACCTACAGTTGCAAGAAAAAGTATGTGAACCCTTTAATATTACGTGGAGTTTTGCATGAATTCGGCATAAAATGTGCTCTGAACGTCATCTAAGTCACAACAATAGAAGAACACAGTCTGCTGAACATAATACTACACAAACATTAGATGTTGCCATGGTTTAATTGCACATAACATGTAAACATTCACAGTGCAGGGAGGAAAAGTATGTGAACCTTTGGACTTAATAACTGGTTGACCCTCCTTTGGCAGCAATAACCTCAACGTTTCCTGTAGTTGCAGATCAGACCGGCACAATGATCTGGAGTCATTTTGGACCACTCCTCTTCACAAAACTGTTTCAGTGTAGCAATATTCTTGGGATGTTTGGTGTGAATCGCTCTCTTAAGGTCATGCCACAGCATTTCAATCGGGTTGAGGTCAGGACTCTGACTGGGCCACTCCAGAAGGCGTATTCTCTGCTGTTGCAGCCATTGTTTTGTTGAATTACTTGTATGCTTTGGGTCATTGTCCTGTTGCATCACCCATCCTCTGCGGAGCTTCAGTTGGTGGACGGGTGGTCGTACGTTTTCCTGCAAAATGTCTTGATAAACTCTGGAATTCATTTTCCCATCAATGACAACAATCCGTCCAGGCCCTGAGGCAGCAAAGCAGCCCCAAACCATGATGCTCCCTCCGCCATGTTTTACAGTGGGGATGAGGTTTTGATGTTGATGTGCTGTGCCTTTTTTTCTCCACACATAGTGTTGTGTGTTCTTCCCAAACAACTCAATCTTGGTTTCATCTGTCCACAGTATATTTTGCCAGTAGTGCTGTGGAACATCCAGGTGCTCTTTTGCAAACTTCAAACGTGCTGCAATATTCTTTTTGGACAGCAATGGCTTCCTCCGTGGTGTCCTCCCATGTACTCCATTCTTGTTTAATGTTTTCCTTATTGTAGATGTGTCAACAAAAATGTTAGCATGTGCCAGAGATTTCTGTAGGTCTTTAGCTGACTCTCTGGGATTCTTCTTTACCTCATGCAGCATTCTGCGCTGTGCTCTTGCAGTCATTTTTACAGGACGACCACACCTAGGGAGAGTAGCAACAGTGCTAAACTTTCTCTATTTGTAGACAGTCTGTCTTACCATGGACACATGAACATCAAGGCTTTTGGAGATACTTTTGTAACCCTTTCCAGCTTCATGCAAGTCAACAATTCTTGATCGTAGGTCTTCTGAGAGCTCTTTTCTGCAAGGCATGGTTCACATCACACAGTGCTTCTTGAAACCAGTAAACCCAAAACAGGTGTGTGTTTTTTTAAGGGCAGGACAGCTGTCAGCAACACATCCAATATCATCACACTGATTGGAGTCAAGGTTGGCTCACTCCTGGCTCCAATTAGCTCTGGGAGAAGTCATTAAGCTAGGGCTTCACATACTTTTTCCTCCCTGCACTGTGAATGTTTACATGTTATGTGCAATTAAACCATGGCAACATCTAATGTTTGTGTAGTATTATGTTCAGCAGACTGTGTTCTTCTATTGTTGTGACTTAGATGACATTCAGAGCACATTTTATGCCCAATTCATGCAAAACTCCACGTAATCCCAAGGGGTTCACATACTTTTTCTTGCAACTGTATGTCCTACAAGAGAGTTGCTGCAGAACCTCTTTAAAACTAGACCTGTCAATCAAGTAACTCCTCATTACTTACTGCTCCACATCACCAGGGGCAATCTTTAATATGTCTTTTGCCAGAACTGCTGCAGAACTTCTTGCAAACTAGACCTGTCAATCAATCGGCTCATCTATTGCTCTATAGGGAATCCAAGGTATGCAATGTGTTTTCCCAACTAGCCTCCACCTAGACTCGGGATTACAAGAGAGCTGCTGCAGAACCTCTTGGAAACTATACCTGTCAAATAACTCATCATTACTTACTGCTCTGTATCCCCAGAGGCAATCCTTAATGTATCATTGCCAGCACTGCTGCTGAAGTGTTGAAAGAGAGCTGCTGCAGAGCCTCTTAAAAACTAGATCTGTCAATCAAGTAACGCCTCATTATTTGCTGTTCTGCATCACCAGGCAATCTTTAATATGTCTCATTGCCAGCACTGCTGCAGAACCTCTTGCAGCACAGACCTGTCAATCAATCAGCTCATCTATTGCAGTATAGGGAATCCAAGGTATGCAATGTGTTTTTCTAACCAGCCTCCACCTAGGCTCAGGATTACAAGAGAGCTGCTGCAGAACCTCTTCAAAACTAGACCTGTCAATCAAATAACGTTTTACTTTCTGCTCTGCATCACCAGAGGCATTCTTCAATATGTCTCATTGCCAGCACTGCTGCAGAACCTCTTGCTGCACAGATTTGTCACTCAATCAGCTCATCTATCGCACTATAGGGAATCCAAGGTAGGCAATGTGATTTTTCTAACTAGACTCAGGATTACAAGAGAGCTGCTGTAGAACCTCTTAAAAACTAGTCCTGTCAATCAAATTACTTGCTGCTCTGCATCACCAGGCAATCTTTAATATGTCTCATTGCCAGCACTGCTGCAGAACCTCTTGCAGCACAGACCTGTCACTCAATCAGCTCATCTATTGCACTATAGGGAATCCAAGGTATGCAATATGTTTTTTTCTAACTAGCCTCCACCTAGACTCAGGATTACAAGAGAGCTGCTGCAGAACTTCTTGAAAACTAGACCTGTCCATTAAATATGTCATTACTTACTGCTCTGCATCCCCAGTATGTCTCATTGCCAGCACTGCTGCAGAACCTCTTGCAGAATAGACCTGTCAATCAAATAGCTCATCATTACTTACTGCTCTGCATCCCCAGAGGAAATCTTTACTATGTCACATTGCTGCAGAGCCTCTTAAAAACTAGACCTGTCAATCAAGTAATGCCTCATTATTTGCTGTTCTGCATCACCAGGCAATCTTTAATATGTCACATTGCTAGCACTGCTGCAGAACCCCTTGCAGAACAGACCTGTCACTCAATCAGCTCATCTATTGCACTATAGGGAATCTAAGGTATGCAATGTGTTTTTTTCTAACTAGCCTCCACTAGACTCAGGATTACAAGTGAGCTGCTGCAGAACCTCTTAAATCTAGACCTGTCAATCAAATAGCTCATCATTACTGCTCTGCATCCTCAGAGCAAATCGTTAGTGTCACATTGCCAGCACTGCTGCAGAACTTCTTGAAAACTAGACCTGTCCATTAAATATGTCATTACTTACTGCTCTGCATCCCCAGTATGTCTCATTGCCAGCACTGCTGCAGAACCTCTTGCAGAATAGACCTGTCAATCAAATAGCTCATCATTACTTACTGCTCTGCATCACCAAAGCAAATATTTACTATGTCACATTGCCAGCACTGCTGCAGAACCACTTGCAGAACAGACCTGTCAATCAAGCAGCTCATCTATTGCTCTATAGGAAATCCAAGGTATTCCCTCCACCTGTTTCAAGAGAGTTGCTGCAGAACCTCTTGCAGACTAGACCTGTCAATCAAACAGCTCATCATTGCTTACTGCTCTGCATCCCCAGTGGAAATCCTGAGTATATCTCATTGCCAGCACTGCTGCAGAACCTCTTGCAGACTAGACCTGTCAATCATACAGCTGATCACTTATTGCATGATGTCACCAAAAGGCAATCCAAGGCATGCCCAGTGTTTCCTGACCATCCTCTACATAGAGATTGCTGCTGCAGAACCTCTTGCAGAGCTGTCATTGCTGCAATCACACATGGAGGGATTCCCATCTCCTATCGTGCAAAGCCGGCTTCCCCTATGACCGGCCGGGAACACACAGGAGCGCAGAGCAGAAGCAGGGGCTGATGATTGACAGGAGGGCGTGGCGATGGGCGGGGCCAGGCCGGTATTTGCCGGCTCGCGCTGTCTACGTGCAGACCTCCACGTGTAGGGTCTTCCCCCGGGCGGAGTGTCACTGAGCATGCGCAGGCTGTGCATGTGTCTATACATGGAGACAGTATGGAGGGGTGGGGGGTATGCAGAGCTTACCATGCCACTGTTCTGGGGCCCAGGAAGAGGGGGGGGGGGGGTCCCTGCAATGTCTGCCTGCACAGGGGTCTATGGAACAGGAGATTGTGGATACGATGTATACGTTTCTAGAATGTATACGTTTCTAGAATATAGACATCAGATCTGGATACAATGTATACGTTTCTAGAATATAGACATCAGATCTGGATACAATGTATACGTTTCTAGAATATAGACATCAGATCTGGATACATTGTATACGTTTAAAGAATGCGGACATCAGATCTGGATACGATATATACGTTTATAGAATGCGGACATCAGATCTGGATACAATGTATATGTTTATAGAATGCGGACATCAGATCTGGATACAATGTATACGTTTATAGAATGCGGACATCAGATCTGGATACAATGTATACGTTTATAGAATGCAGACATCAGATCTGGATACAATGTATACGTTTATAGAATGCAGACATCAGATCTGGATACAATGTATACGTTTATGGAACGTGGACATCAGATCTGGATACAATGTATACGTTTATAGAATGCGGACATCAGATCTGGATACAATGTATACGTTTTTAGAATGCAGACATCAGATCTGGATACAATGTATACGTTTATAGAATGTGGGTATCAGATCTGGATACAATGTATACGTTTATAGAATGCGGACATCAGATCTGGATACAATGTATACGTTTATAGAATGTGGTTATCAGATCTGGATACAATGTATACGTTTATAGAATGCGGACATCAGATCTGGATACAATGTATACGTTTATAGAATGTGGTTATCAGATCTGGATACAATGTATACGTTTATAGAATGTGGTTATCAGATCTGGATACAATGTATACGTTTATAGAATGTGGTTATCAGATCTGGATACAATGTATACGTTTATAGAATGTGGTTATCAGATCTGGATACAATGTATACGTTTATAGAATGTGGTTATCAGATCTGGATACAATGTATACGTTTATGGAATGCGGACATCAGATCTGGATACAATGTATACGTTTTTAGAATGCAGACATCAGATCTGGATACAATGTATACGTTTATAGAATGTGGTTATCAGATCTGGATACAATGTATACGTTTATAGAATGTGGTTATCAGATCTGGATACAATGTATACGTTTATAGAATGTGGTTATCAGATCTGGATACAATGTATACGTTTATAGAATGTGGTTATCAGATCTGGATACAATGTATACGTTTATAGAATGTGGTTATCAGATCTGGATACAATGTATACGTTTATAGAATGTGGTTATCAGATCTGGATACAATGTATACGTTTATAGAATGTGGTTATCAGATCTGGATACAATGTATACGTTTATGGAATGCGGACATCAGATCTGGATACAATGTATACGTTTTTAGAATGCAGACATCAGATCTGGATACAATGTATACGTTTATAGAATGTGGTTATCAGATCTGGATACAATGTATACGTTTATAGAATGTGGTTATCAGATGTATACGTTTATAGAATGTGGTTATCAGATCTGGATACAATGTATACGTTTATAGAATGTGGTTATCAGATCTGGATACAATGTATACGTTTATAGAATGTGGTTATCAGATCTGGATACAATGTATACGTTTATAGAATCTGGATACAATGTATAACATTTTTTAGAATGTGTTAGTGACATTTGGATACATTTTATACAGTTGAAAACATTTAGTCCTGATTCACACCAATGCGTTTTTTAGTGCTTTTTGCATTTTGCAGAAACTCCCTACAGTCCATGTAACACGGTTTCTTAGGGGACACACTCACATCTGTGTATTTTCAGCCGCTGCATTTTTGGAAAGGGTCAGGAACTCTTGTTTCCAGAGCAGATTGCAACACGCATAGGTGTGATTTCGGCCTTCAAGCCCTTTCACACCAAATGCAGTTGGATGTATTTTGGACTGCACTCCAACTGCATAGGCACTCCAAAATCTAGGCTATCCTATGGGCATAGTTCAAACCATTGTAGCACAGTGTAGAAAAGTACAGCATGCTGCATTTTTCCGCACCGCAAATACGCATGCAAAAGCACTTCAACGCAACATAGAAGCCCAAAGAAAGAAAGACAGAAGTGACCTCACAGGACAAATGCATTTAGAAAAACGTGCGTCAACTGCATGTGAAACGCACATCAAATGCATGCATAAATTAAAAAAACACGCAGTAATGCAGGCCATAGACGGGTTAAAAATCGGCCTGTTTTTTTTTTTTTTTTTTGGCTGATTTTCGCACCGTTAGTGGGTTAATTGGTCAGCTGTTTTTCGGGGTTTTGGCACGTTTTTTTTATTGGGCACGTTGGAAAATTCACGGCCGATTTTCCCAGCAATGATGGGCAAATCGGCCGATCGGTTTACCGATAAAAAATCTGAGCATGAGCCGTGACCTGAAGAAAAAGCAGAATTCAGTCCACTATTAAATTTTATATGAAAAGTCTTGCGGTTGCAACAATGTATCTATTTGTATCTGAATAAAACCATCTGTATCTGAAATGGATACAAATAGATACATTGTTGCAACCGCAAGACTTTCATGTAAAATGTAATAGCGGAGATGAGCGGACTGACCATTTGGAAACACGGCACTGCCCGAGGGCCTGGGGTCAGTAGGGGGCCCCATGAGATGCCCCTGGTACCTTTTTCATAGGTTTTTTTTGAGTTTGGGCAAGGGACACAGGGGCCCCATGATCCCCTATTGCCTGGGGGCCCCATGAGTTGTCAGTCCGCCCCTGAGCGGAGCTCTCTGCAAGGGACAGAAGTAATTATGGGGTTAAATACCGGCCATAGAGGGGAGGCAAATCGGCCGATTTTTTTTTTTTTTTTTTTTTTTTTTATACTGTTGGTGGTAACGTCGGCCGATCGAACAACCGATTTTTTTCAATTTTTTTAATAAAAACACAGCTGGTTTTTGACCCGTCTATGGCCTGCATAACTTGCAGTTTCTGGTTGTGAATGGACCTTATACAAGAAGGCCTCCTGAACACCGGACGGGCACTTTTACAGCTGCTATTTTGGGCATCAGGCATTTTTTTCTGCAGCCAGTAAACTCCCCAGCATGTTATCCTATGTGTCCATGTACACATAGGCTTTTATCAATGTTTTTTGGCTGGGAGTGTTTTCAGGCTGGAAAAAGAACCCAGAACTACTGTGTTGGAAGAGGTGTTTTTTCAGCTGTAAAAATGCAAAAAAAAAAAGCAGCTATCCGGCATTTATGAGCATTTTTTGAACCTCGAGCTTTTTTGGGAGTATAGTTTTGTCCAAAAATACTAAAAAATGCAAATGCTGAAAAACGCTAATGCAAGAAATAGAAAAAAGTGACAAGCCTCGCGTTAACGTGGCATTCTACCGCTAATGCTACTGGCATTTTTTTATATAATGTATAGTGTTCATGAAGCCTTACAATAAAAAAAATCAGGAACTGTTCACATCTCCAGATCGCAGCACATGGTAATGTGCGTCACTTTGAATGGCACCGCAACCTGTTCGCAATTTTGTGCAATTGTTATTTTATTTATTTTAGGTACTTATATAGCACTGTCAATTTACGCAGCGCTTTACATATATATTGTACATTCACATCAGTCCCTAACCCTCAAGGGGTGTACAATCTAAGGTCCCTAACTCACATTCATACATACACATACTAGGGACAATTTAGACAGGAGCCAATTCACCTACCAGCATGTCTTTGGAGTGTGGGAGGAAACCGGAGTACCCGGAGGAAACCAACGCAGGCACAGGGAGAACATGCAAACTCCAGGCAGGTGGTGCTGTGGTTGGGATTCGAACCAACGACCTGAGTACTGCCAGGTGGAAGTGCTAACCACTTAGCCACTGTGCCAGGGGCGGACTGACCACTTGGAAACTCGGGCACTGCCCGAGGGCCTGGGGTCAGTAGGGGGCCCCATTAGATGCCCCTGGTACCTTTATCATAGGCTTTTTTGATTTTGGGCAAGGACACAGGGGCCCCATGATCCCCTATTGCCCAGGGGCCCCATGAGTTGTCAGTCCGCCCCTGCACTGTGCTGCCCCTTGTATTAATACATTTGGATGTCATTTTTTTTTTTTTGCCCTCCAGAGGATTTACCCGCTTCCTGACCAGGCCACTTTTTGCGATACAGCGCTGTGTTAATTTAGCTGACAATTGCATGGTCATGCAACGCCTCACCCAACTGAAATGTATGCCCATTTTTCCCCACAAACAGAGCTTTTGATCACCTGATGCTTTTTTTTTATCTTTTGTGCTATAAACAAAAAAAGACCGACAATTTTGAGGAAAAAAAAAAACAATGTTTTTGACCTTTTGCTATAAAACATATCCAGTGAAAAAAATTAAAAAATCAAATTTCGTCATAAATTTAAAATAATTTAAAATAATTAAATTCAATAATAATAATTTAAATAAAATTAATAATACAATTAATAATAATAAATAATTAAAATAACTAAAACATTTAAAATAATTAAATAAATAATAATCAAATAATAAAATCAATTAATAATACAATTCATAATAATTAAATAATTAAAAATGTAAAATAATTAAATAAAATCATTTAAAATTCGTCATAAATTTAGGCCAAAATGTATTCTGCTCCATGTCTTTGCGAAACAAAATCCCAACACGTGTAAATGAATTGGTTTACGTGAACGTTATAGCGTCTACAAATGGCGGTATAGATACTGGAATTTTTTTCTTTTTTTATACTAGTAATGGCGGCGATCAGCGACTTCCAGCGGGACTGCGGCAGGCATTCTGACACTGGAGGGGGAACTGGCTAACTGCCACTAACATCCCAATGACACTATTACAGTGATCAGTGGTAATAAAAAGCACTGGCACTGTGTAGGAAGGGGTTAACATCGGAGGCGATTAAGGGGTTAACTGTGTGCTGTGTGTGTTTTAGCTAGGGAAACATGCTGCTTTATATGGCTCTGCTATGCAGTTTTATCTGTCTCAAAAAATGCTAAAAAATTCATATGGGTACAGTGTCGCATGACTGTGTAATTGTCATTCAAAGTGTGATAGCACTGAAAGCTGAAAAGTGGCCTGGACAGGAAGGGGGTGAAAGTGTCCGGACTTGAAGTGGTTAATATGTGTTCAGTTTTAAAGGGGTGGCAATCATAGCTGCAACGCATGGCGTGCAATAAATAGACCACTCCGTTTCGATGTGCGTTTCAGCCCATTCGTTTTGAACAGGTGGTTTGACGCAACTCATCTGGTGGCAAATCAAGGTAAAACCAGGCAATCCTGTCTTCTTTGATCCTCCCCTTCTACTGTCCCCAACCCATCGGCTGATAACACAGAGTTCTAGGAGTCACTCTGTACATTCTCAGTGTAGTGCAGGGGCGGACTGACAACTCATAGGGCCCTCGGGCAATTGGGGATCATGGGGCCCCTGTGTCCTTGCCCACACTCAAAATACACCCAAAAAAGCCTATAAAAGGTGCAAGTTATGGGGCCCCCTACTGACCCCGGGCCCTTGGGCAGGGCCCGAGTGCTCGAATGGTCAGTCCGCCCCTGGTGTAGTGTGTATGCCCCGGAAGACATCTGTCATGACGAAACGCATTGGGGCGGAACCTTCCTTGTGATGTCGATTCTTGCTGTTTGGTGAATTTATTGAATGCTGAGAATTTTTTATGCCATTGTAAAGGTGTTTTGTCATTTTAAATAAATGTTTTGTGAATAATCTACACTATGAGAGGCACTGTTTTCTATCCTCACGTGAATTATTTATGCTCCGTGTGACCGGGATGGTCTGTGGGGTGGTTGAGGATCCATGCGGTGTGTCTTGTAGTCTGAGAGTGTGGACCTGAAGTCTACTAACAAAGCGCATGCTGACCTCCTATAATCAAGGAGTCAAATGATCTGGTAAGCTGCCAATTTGCAGTCACAGTGGTGTTTATGCTGGAATGAAGAATTGGGATCACTCCCTATAAAGGGGACTTTTTCATATTCTTTAAAGGGACTGTCATCGTTGTGGCAACATTTTTTTTGCACAGTATTTTTGGTTCACCTTGGAGCACTTTATTCACTGTATATGCCTGTATATTTATGAATTATTTCTTTTTTTAGTTAATTTGTCACTTTGATGAATTTATTAGTGTAACACTAGGTATTTTTATATATTTAGGTTATTTGTATCACTTTGATTTATATATTAGCGCCACACCAGGTATTTATTTATTTAGTTTAGGTATAGAGGGTTTTTTCTTAGGGAGAGTGCATGTGATCAGCACAGAGCCAATCAGCATTGTCCAGAGGGTCAGGGGTCATGCAGCTTCATAGGACAGTCATAGGAGAATGAAAACTCCTCCTACAAGCTTTAATCAGTGCTCTGCTGGACACTGACAGTCACAAGACTGCTATATACTGCTGATGAGAAAAGGTATTTAGCAGTTTATATGTGCTAAAATAATTGCACTTCCATGTTCCGTGTACTATGGGGAATTATATGCAACAGAGGAGGATATGTGAGGTGTTATAATGGGGGGGGGGGGGTGTTGTGGGGCAATCATAACAGGCCAGGGGTATGTGGGGTAATAATAATGGGGTGGGGGAGGAATTACATAGTCATCATAATGTGACGGGGGCAGGGGCGGACTGACCATTTGGAAACTCGGGCACTGCCCGAGGGCCCAGGGGTCAGTAGGGGGCCCCATGAGATGCCCCTGGTACCTTTTTCATAGGCTTTTTGAGTTTGGGCAAGGACACAGGGGCCCCATGATCCCATATTGCCCGGGGGCCCCATGAGTTGTCAGTCCACCCCTGGACAGGGGTGGGGGGCAGGGGGGAGTACCATGGGGTAATTCTAGTAGTGGAGTGGGGAATTTATGAAGGGGGGTATGTAATTGTAATGGGAGAAATACTCTGGGGTAATTATAATGGGGGGGGTTGTGGGGTAATTAGAATTTTGAAGAAATGAAGTGTGTTTGTGGGGGGGGGGTGAAGTAATTAGATGTAAAGTGGGGTAATTATAATGGAGGGGGGTTGTGGGGTAATTAGAAATATGAAGATATGACGTGTATCATAAGGTATTGACGGAGATTATATATGACAGAGGAGGATGGGTAAGGTAATTATAACGGGGGGGAGGGACAATTATAAAATTACTGGGGGGGGGGGGTGACACCATGGTTTACTGCACCAGGTGACACCAACCCTAGTAAAGGCACTGCTGGAGGCAGCACACAACCACACATCCTCATGCTACTATTGAACCATACATGCGTCGGCTGTGCATTAAAGCCCACGTTGCTCACAGCCGCATACTATATATGTGGTATGCGATCAGCAAGAGGCACTTGCCAACCGCGCTATAGCCAAATGACAGCTACAGTGCGGTTGTCCACTTCTGGGAGGGCGCCCCACACGCCCCCAGGGGTGCACAACCGGCGATCTCCATGATCTCTGTGTCCTATGACGCAGCAGATCAGCAAGTAAACACAGTTGCCGGTTATCAGCTGCACTTTCCTCGCGCTGTCACAGAGCAGATCGGCACTGATCATCAGTGCCCAGCAGTGCCACCCAATCATTGCCTCTCACCAGTGCCGCCCAGCAATGCCGCCAGACAGTGCTGTCAGTCAGTGCTGTCAGTGCCACCCATCAGTGCCCATCATTGCTGCAAATCAGTGCAGCATGATCTGTGCCTCCTCATCAATGCCCACCAGTGCCACATCAGTGCTACCTATCTGTGCCACCTCATTAATGCCCATCAGTGGTGCCTATCAAGGGCCCATCAGTGCTGCCTATCCGTGTCACCTCATCAGTTCCCATTAGTCGTGCCTATCAGTGCCGCCTATCTGTGTCACCTCATCAGTGCTGCCTATCAGTGCCCATCATTGCTGCATATCTGTGCCTCCTCATCAATGCCCATCAGTGCTGCCTATCTGTGCCACCTGATCAGTGCTGCCTATCTGTGCCACCTCATCAATGCCCAGTGGCGCCCATGAGTGCCCATCAGTGCTACCTATCCATGTCACCTCATCAGTGCCCATCAGTGCTGCCTATCAGTGCCAATCATCGCTGCATATCAGTGCAGCATCATCTGTGCCTCCTCATCAATGCCCATCAGTGCTGCCTATCCATGCCACCTCATCAGTGCCCCATCAGGGCTGCCTATCTGTGTCACCTCATCAATGCCCATCAGTGGTGCCCATCAGTGCCGCCTGTCAAGGGCCCATCATTGCTGCCTATCTGTGTCACCTCATCAGTGCCCATCAGTGGTGCCTATCAGTGCCCATCAATGCCGCATATCAGTGCAGCAGCATCTGTGCCTCCTCATCAATGCCCATCAGTGCTGCCTATCCATGCCACCTCATCAGTGCCCATCAGTGCTGCCTATCAGTGCCCATCATTGCTACATACCAGTGCAGCATCATCTGTGCCTCCTCATCAATGCCCATCAGTGCTGCCTATCCATGCCACCTCATCAGTGCCCCATCAGGGCTGCCTATCCGTGTCACCTCATCAGTGCTGCCTATCAGTGCCCATCATTGCTGCATATCTGTGCCTCCTCATCAATGCCCATCAGTGCTGCCTATCTGTGCCACCTCATCAGTGCTGCCTATCTGTGCCACCTCATCAATGCCCATCAGTGGCGCCCATGAGTGCCCATCAGTGCTGCCTATCCGTGTCACCTCATCAGTGCCCATCAGTGCTGCCTATCATTGCCAATCATTGCTGCATATCAGTGCAGCAGCATCTGTGCCTCCTCATCAATGCCCATCAGTGCTGCCTATCCATGCCACCTCATCAGTGACCCATCAGGGCTGCCTGTCTGTGCCACCTCATCAATGCCCATCAGTGGTGCCCATCAGTGCCGCCTGTCAAGGGCCCATCAGTGCTGCCTATCCGTGTCACCTCATCAGTGCCCATCAGTGGTGCCTATCAGTGCCCATCAATGCCACCTATCCATGTCACCTCATCAGTGCCCATCAGTGCTGCCTATCAGTGCCCATCATTGCTGCATACCAGTGCAGCATCATCTGTGCCTCCTTATCAATGCCCATCAGTGTTGCTTATCCGTGCCACCTCATCAGTGCTGCATATCAGTGCAGCATCATCTGTGCCTCCCCATCAGTGCTGCCTATCCATGTCACCTCATCAGTGCTGCCTATCAGTGCCCATCAGTGCTGCTTATCAGTGCAGCCTCATAAACGCACATCAGTGAAGGAGTCAAAATTACTTGTTTACAAAATTTTCTAATAGCAACAAAGAAAAACTTTTTTTTTCTAATTTTTTTTTTTGTTTATAGCGCAAAAAATAAACCCCCAGCGGCGACTAAATACCACCAAAAGAAAGCTCTATATGTGTGAAAAAATGATAAAAATGTCATATGGGTACAGCGTTGCATGACCGCGCAATTGTCATTCAAAGTGTGAGAGCGCTGAAAGCTGAACATTGTCCTGGGCAGGAAGGGGGTGACAGTGCCCGGTAGGCGAGGGGTTAAAGAACTCTATTGTGTAGAATCCCAGCCCCACGTAGTGGATGGTATGGAGGTATGAATGGTAGCGTATGTACATTGGATTTGGCAGCGAGTCCATGCCACATTGTGTTCCTTCCTCTCTGCTCGCTCTACAATTCCCCCCAAAAACCGCCGTGTGGTTTTCACAAGAATGCGCAGAGCAGATCGGCTTGAACATTTGATAGCTCCAGTATGTAAATCTAATTTTATACGTGGCGCCAAGATGGAGGCCTGCTAGTTATAGACTGCATTGTACAGGGAGACGGAATCCGGCTCCCTCCTGCCGGCTCATCTGGGCTGCACGTTGGATCAGCATCAAAAAGAGAAATTATACAGATAAGAAAAACATACTTTCCATAAAAAAAAAGGATATATATTGAACACATAAGAGCTATAATATATGTTGGGAAGGGGGGGTCCATTACCATTATTACCCCCCCCCCCCCCGCTGCTACAGGCCAGAACAGGATTTAACGACATTATGCTCCTGCTTTTACCCCATACAAAGAATGGTGGTGTGGCACACCTGGATAGGTCGAAGGACAAAGATCCAGAACTGCGCCCCCCACTGTTCATACAATGCCGTAGCATGGGTGTAAGATCCTGCTTCCATTCTTGCCCTCTTGCTTCGCTGCGCCTGGGGCAGCTGCCCCTCCTGCCCACCCCCGGTCCTGGCCTGGGTGCATTACCAATGCCTATTGCCTGAAGATGCCGTAAAACAGGCCGTGAACAATCCTTACAAGTCATTTGATTCTTTTTATTCATTTGATCCCAGTCCAGTGTGCAACCGAGTCTTTTATTCTGCAACTACAATATGGTTACTATACGTCCCTACTTTCTGGGGATAGTCCCCGATTTTGATTGAAAAGGGGGCATGTTTTTATGGGTGTGCCCTACAGATGGGGGGGGGGGGTGTAAAAGTGGGAGTGGCCAATATGATGTCATTGGAGCGTCCTGAGAAAACTAAGGGTTAACCCTTACCGCCCACAACACAACATTTATAGCTAGGGGGCAAAGCAGTATTAATGAACAAATCCTCTGTACCCAGGGGTGGACTGACCATTTGGAAACTCGAGGGCCCGGGGTCAGTAGGGGGCCCCATGAGATGCCCCTGGTACCTTTTTCATAGGCTTTTTTCAGTTTTGGCAAGGACATAGGGGCCCCATAATCCCCTATTGCCTGGGGGCCCCATGAGTTGTCAGTCCACCCCTGCCTGTTCCTGTAGGCTCCTCTGTTCTGTTAGACTGGTCCCTGCAGCCTCTTCTCCCCCCAAACTCTAACGGGTTCATGCCGCTGACGTCATCAAGACCGATGCAGGACCAGTAGCTCTGTATCGGACAAAAGGACACTGCTGCAGCATTGGGGAGCGTCATTTGCCGTGGGAGCTGAGGTTCAGGTAAGCAAAGCTTCATAAAGTCCTCTAAACTAAACAAGCAAACTCAATCCACAGATCCGATCCATCCTGCAGGGATCATCGGAGGGGGGTGACACCAACCCTAGGGACTCCTCTGATCCCAGGTATACAGTTGTGCTCAAAAGTTTCCCTCCCCTGACAGAAATTGTGAAATTTTGGCATTGATATTGCAAATATGACTGATCATGCCAAAAAATGCTCTTTTATTGAAGGATGATGATCATATGAAGCCATTTATTATCACACAGTTGTTTGGTTCCTTTTTAAATCATAATGATAACTATGGGCAGCACAGTGGCTAAATGGTTAGCACTTCCGCCTGGCAGTACTCGGGTCGTTGGTTCGCATCCCAGCCATGGCACCACCTGCCTGGAGTTTGTATGTTCTCCCTGTGCTTGCGTGGGTTTCCTCCGGGTACTCCGGTTTCCTCCCACACTCCAAAGACATGCTGGTAGGTTAATTGGATCCTGTCTATATTGTCCCTAGTATGTGTATGTGAGCTAGGGAGCTTAGATTGTACACCCCCTGAGGGTTAGGGACTGATGTGAATGTACAATATATATGTAAAGCGCTGTGTAAATTGACAGCGATATACAAGTACCTGAAATAATAATAACAGAAATCACCCAAATGGCCATGATCAACCATTTCCCTCCCCTAGTCAGTGCTTCCACGTAAGAGCTAACAAACTCATTGAGTATACACTGACACTAATTGCAATTTAAAAAGCCACAGATGTGGGACATTAACCTCTAATTGGCATTTGAATCCGTGTGTGTCTGTACCAAGGCCAGACATTCCAGAGGGCGGAGACTTCTGATCCGGGCCATTTGGGTGATTTCTGTTATCATTATGATTTAAAAAGGAGCCAAACAACTTTGTGACAATAAATGGCTTCATATGATCATCATCCTTCAATAAAAGAGCATTTTTTGGCCTGATCAGTCATATTTTCAATATCAATGCCAAAATTTCACAATTTCTGTCAGGGTATGCAAACTTTTGAGCACAACTGTATACCTGCGATCAGAGGCGTCCCTAGGGTTGGTGACACCCCTCCAACGATCCCCGCAGGATGGATCAGATCTGCGGATTGAGCATAATGGATCAGACTCCGATCCATTATGCTCCCCAGTCCGCAGATCCGATCCATCCTGCGGGGATCATCAGCTTGCTTTATACAGTGTGTATAATTCAGTATACGGGATATATAGTATATGTATAGTACAGGGTATAATGCTGTATAGGGTGCGTAAGAAGGTGTGTGTGTATATATGGGTGTAAGCAGGGGCGGACTGACCATTTGGAAACTCGGGCACTGCCGAGGGTCCGGGGTCAGTAGGGGGCCCCATGAGATGCCCCTAGTACCTTTTTCATGGGCTTTTTTGAGTTTGGGCAAGGACACAGGGGCCCCATGATCCCCTATTGCCTGTGGGCCCCATGAGTTGTCAGTCCGTCCCTGGTCACCCCATATAGGTTGCATGCCGACAATCCCCGCAGGATGGTTCGGATCTGCGGATTGAGCATAATGGTTCGGAGTCCGATCCAATATGCTCCCCAATCCTCAGATCCGATCCATCCTGCGGGGATCGTCGGCATGCAACCCTCACATATACCCAGTTAAGTGACTGGCCTCAGGTGATACACAGAGATGAAACAAATCCTCTTGCATACCCACATGGAAGAAAAATATATTTTAAATATATTTTTAAAATATTCTTCCCAAATATATTGACATATATTTGAATTGCTACAATTTGGACCGTATTCAATATATTTCAATAAAAAATAAAAATAAATTATATATATATATATATGTGTATGTGTGTGTATGTATATATGTATATATATATATATATATATATATATATATATATATATATATATATATATATATGTATGTATGTGTGTTTATATAATATGTATGTGTGTGTGTGTGTGTGTATATGTATATATATATATATATATATATATATATATATATATATATATATATATATATGATGATTTTTAGGTGACAGGTTCTCTTTATTGAGACGCACAGGGTCTAAAAGACCCCCAATGTCTCCTCTGATCTCCTACTTGTATCCCTGGCTATTCTATCCGGGAAAATTAACAGCCATGACCCAGAAGTCATACATGTGTCCTCTGGTCACAGAAAAAAGAGGAGGATAGCGGACAAATGAGTCTCCCCTCCCCACCATAGTGCTCCCCAGGCCCGCAGGTGGGCAAGCGGGACCAGGATACATGGTGGGAGTGCGGGCACGTGGGGAGGGGGAGTGGGCACCGGTACCAGGGGCTGTGGAAGCGATTGGATGGCAATGCAGGAGTCTGCCAGTCAGTTTTATACACAATCCCGGTGGCTGTATGGGGGGGCGGTGGTAGTGGAAGGCTCTCTCGGGTGGGGGGGGGGGTGTTGCTGGTCAACGTCAGGCTCTCTTCATGGGCGAGGGGGGTGTTGATCGGTGTCAAGGTTTCTTCGTGGAGGGGAGGCAGCACGAAACCAAAATACACCACTGGTCACAGCATGCTGAAAAATAAAATAGTGAAAAAAAAGGAAAAATGTAATAAAAGATAAAAAAAAAATAGAAACACTTGAAAAAAAAATACAACTTCAATTATTATTATTTTTACCAAAGAAATGTAGCAGAATACATTTTTTTCTAAATTTATGAAGAAATGTTATTTATTTGCAAACTTTTATAACAGAAATGAAGAAAAGTGCATTTTTTTTTCAAAAGTTTCAGGTGTTTTTTTTTTTTGTTTTATTTAGCAAAAAATAAAAAACTCAGTGGTGATTAACCCATTGGCGCCGTCGCCTCCCGGCTGTCAGGGCAGGGCTGTGGAACGGACAGGTAGGCCTAGTGGCAGGGTAACGCACTGGCTGACGACAACCACCACCAACAGACCGAAGTCCCTCAGGGCGCGGAGTCTAAGTCCCAGGCTGCCCTTCACCAGGGCCCCTGATGGTGGGGATGGACTTGACGCAGCCAGGAACCAGGTCGCGGCCCCCGAGACACCCCGGCTGCGGTAATGGCCGCCGCCAATGGCGTGTAGCTGGTGAGAATGACAATAGCGTAGTCAGGCAAGCTGGGTCAACAACAACGGGACAAAACAGTACAGAACAGTAGATAGAGAATCACAGGTCACGGGCCGGGTTCAGCAACGGAAGGTCAGATCGAAGGAAAACACAGAGAATGGTCTAGTCACAAGCCGAGTCAAATACCAGAAGAGTCACGAGCATATACACAGAGCTGTAGCAAGACAAAGACACAAGACACAAGTGCAAAGAGCATGTGCGGATCACAGGCTTATATGTACTCAGCCACACCCCTCTGGGGGATGGACCTCAGAGACCTGAAGGCACAAAAGCTTCCCACCATGCTCAGCATAAATCCAAGATGGATGCCAGCACATGGAGTAACATAACCTCTGGGAAAAGGTAGGACCTTGACACCGGCCCTTTAAAGGGTTGCGGAAGCCAGGAGGTGAGGCGGGCGGGGTTTTAGGGACATGTGACCGCCGTGATTCGCCATCACGGCGGTCACATGATCGGGAAAGGTCCCAATCAAAAGAGGAGATTGGGACCTTTCCGTGAGTACTAGACATGTGTGCTGGGAGTGCTCTCAGCACATATGTTTTTCTTAATTGCACGCAAATGTGCTGCTGCTCGGTGTCAAGGCCTAGACGCCGGGAGGCCGCACATTTGCGTGAGGCCGGTGCCAAGAGGTTAATGCCACCAAAAGAAAGCTCTATTTGTGTGAAAACAATGATAACAATTTCATATGGGTACAGTGTTGCATGACCACGCAATTGTCATTCAAAATGCGACAGCGCTGAAAGCTGAAAATTGGCCTGGGCATGAAGGGGGTAAAAGTGCCCGGTATTGAAGTGGTTAGACTTAGTGAATAGCCCCAGAACCTGTGTAATTAATATGTGTTCGGGTTTAAAGAGATGAGGTGGCCACCCTATCCCAAATGTGTAGCCGTCTGGATTTCTTCATTGTACAAGCCATGATGAAGGGGGACTGGTGAGCCCCTGAAACGAGTCGGAGACACCTGTGACTCTCACTTTGGCAGATAAAAATCAAGCGGGCCCATTGAACTTAGCTGGCACTCTCAGTTCTCTGAACGTCTTCATTTCTATTGGCAGAGGTTCTAACCCCTCCGACTCTATACCAAGGTTCTGGTTGGAGTTGGGTTTTTGGTGAACCAGATATATATGTAGAGAGGCTCTTTAACACGGCCGAAAATCCTTCCTTGCACGTTTCCCAGGCGAGAGCAGTTTGAGGAAAAAACACAATGGGGAAAGTGAGCGTTCAGGAAAAGAAGCTTCCGCCTTAGTAATCCGTCCTTTTTCGTGTATACGGAGTGGCGAATTCGCTGAGAGGGCACGATGCATGTCACCAAAGGACCCTTGCTGCACAATGCACATGTCTCCCGACCAGGGGCGGACTGACAACTCATGGGGCCCCCGGGCAATAAGGGATCATAGGGCCCCTGTGTCCTTGCCCAAACTCAAAAAAGCCTATGAAAAAGGTACCAGGGGCATCTCATGGGGCCCCCTATTGACCCCGGGCCCTCGGGCAGTGCCTGAGTTTCTAAATGGTCAGTCCGCCCCTGCTCCCGACTGTCCGTCTGATCCCTCTCTCTCTCTGTCATGTATTTATAGACACCTGGAACAGCCTGGGAAGAAAAAAAAAATACATGGCACATAAAGGCAGAGTTTGCAACACCGCTGCTCTCCCGTGGTACTCAGCAACACAATTGTTTTTTTGCAATTCAAAATGGCTACTTGAGCCAAAAAAACAAAAAATCTTTTTCAGTTGAGTCAGTTAGAACCTCCAGGTTTTAAATCTGGTGTCTCCGCTGGGAAGATTTTTGCTCACTTCCTGTCCCAGAGGCACCAGAGGAAGTGGGAGGAAATATCAAAGTGTAGGGAAATCCCTTCTTTGCCAGTTGTCAGTGGAACAGAGTCCCTGTTGGGAGATGTCCTCAATGGCGTATCATCCAGTGTATATGTGTGGGTGGGGCACATAGGCCATGACAGGAGGGGTGCCCACTGTGCTCTGTCACACACTGCACACTGATCTCCCAGGGTACCACCGATTCAGTTAGTCTAGAGGGTCTGATACTGGGGGACAGTCTGTTCATCAGTACAGTCACCCTAGGTCAGTCTGACCTGGGTGGTTTGTACTGGGGGACAGACTGACCTTATGCTAGGGGACAGATTGACCCGGGGGGGGGGAAGGATTGTACTGGGGGACAGAATGACCAGGGGAGGGAATTAGATTAGGGATAGATTGAGTTTGGGGGGAGGATTAAGATTGTACTGGGGGGACAGACTGACCTAAGGGGATTATACTGGGGGACAATTTGACCTGGTGGGGGATTTTATGGCTAGATAAATTGACCCGGGGTAGGGATTTTACTGGGGGACAGACTGACCGGGGGGAGATTAGGCTGGGGACATATTGACCTTGGGTGAAATGATTATACTGGGGGACAAACTGATCTGAGGGGGATAGATTGATTTGGGGGCATGGGATTATATGGGGGGACAGATTGACATTGAGGGTGGATTATACTGGGGGACAGACTGACCTGTGGAAGGATTATACTAACAGATAGATTGAACGTGAAGAGAAGGATTATACTGGGGATATACTGACCCGGTGGAGATTAGGCGGAGGACATATTGACCTTGGGTGGAAGGATTATACTGGGGGACAGACTGACCTGGGGGGGGGATAGACCGATTTGTGGGGATAGGATTATATGGGGGACAGATTGACCTAGAGGGGGATTATACTGGGGGACTGACCTGTGGTAGGATTATACTAACAGACAGATTGAGCTTGGAGAGAAGGATTATACTGGGGATAGACTAACCTGGGGAAAATTGGGGGACAGATTGACTTTAGGAAAGGAGGGGAAGGATTAGACTGGGGAACAGACTGAGCTTGGGGGGGGGGGGTTATACTGGTTGGCCTGGGGGGGAAGGTGAAGGATTATTTTGAAGGACAGACTGACCTGGGGGGATCATACTGGGGACAGATTGACCTGGAGGGGATTTTACTGGGCCACAGATAGATTGGGGGGGAATTGTACTGGGGGACAGGCTGACCTGGGGGGATCATACTGGGGGGACAGATTGACCTAGGGGGGAAAGAATTATACTGGGGGACAGGCTGACCTGGGGGGGGATTAGACTGGGGACAGATTGACTTTGGGTGAAATGATTATACTGGGGGGCAGACTGACCTGGGGGGGGGCAGTTTGACTTGAGGGGATGGGATTATATAAGGGGGCAGATTGACCTGGAGGGGATTTTACAGGGCCACAGATAGATCTGTGGGGTGAGATTGTACTGGGGGCCTGCTGGGGGACATATTGATCTAGGAGGGAAAGAATTATACTGGAGGACAGACTAACTGGGGGGGGGGGGGAATTGTACTGAGGGACAAATTGACCTTGTTTTATTTAACCACGCCCCATAAGCCCCTCCTACTTATACCCACAGTTTAGCCACACCCACTATTTTCCTTTTCTTTTTTTTTCCAAGCAGTGGAGCCCAACTTGCAAACAGGCCCACTGATTTCATATAATTCCTCTTCCTGTTCTGCAACTGTGTGTGTGTATATATATATTTGTTTTTGTGTTTCTTTTTTTTTAAAGAAAGGTGGCAACCCTATCTGTGATCCTCAGCAGCAATCTTATTTCCACACTAGCAATGGTGGCCAATAGAGGACCAGCCAAGAATTTCCAACTTATCCAAAGAAGCTTTCCCTGAAAGACGAGGCACTTCTAGACCACTATAAGCGTCACGTAGCAGAGATTGGTGTGTGGTCACATTATTGCATCATATGGAGTTCTGTGCTGCTGCCTCAGGCGATGAAGGCTTCCCGGGTGTAAATGACTCGCATATGACTCAATCCTGAAATGACATTGAGATGCCGGCTCATTCTGCTGACTGGGCATGTCTAGAATGTAAATTGATGAACGGGAGAGCACTGCACATTGTGTGTGTGTGTATTATATATACAGTATAAACTATATATGTATATATAATTTTTTTTTATATATATATAAATAAATGTATTTATATATATATATATATATATATATATATATATATTTAATTATATATTTATTTATTTATTTTTTGCTTGCTATATATTATATTTTTTATACATGTTCAAATCATTTCATCACAATAATAGACAAACACTTTACGCTTAAGCTGACAACAAACAAACAATTCACATTTTTTTCTATATCTTTATTGAACACATCCACTTGAAGACCAAGCCACTTCCCTCACTTTTTGTTTACATGTTATAATCAGTATTTTTTTTACTAGAAAATGTCTTAAATCCCCCAAACATTACATCTTTTTCTTTTTTTTTAAAGCAGAGGCCCCAGAGAATAAATTGTTGGTATTTGCATTTTTTTTATGTCACTCAATATTTGCGTAGTAGTTTTTCAAAGTACACTTTTTAAAATTGTAATGCAAAAAAAACCCCACTGAGCGTAACCCATTGGTTTGTAAAATATAAAAGATAACGTTACGCCGAATAAATAGATACCAAACATGTCATGCTTTAAAATTGCGCATGTCCCGTGCAACAGCGACAAACAATGTCAATTTTGCTATCCATAGGTGACGCTTTAAAAGCCTTCACAGGTTACCACTTTAGATTTACAGAGGAGGACTGGTGCTAGAATTACTGCCCATGATCTGACATTCGCGGTGATACCTCACATGTGGGATGATCGCTGTTTACGCACGTGCGGGACCAGGGACGGACTGACAACTCATGGGGCCCCAGGGCAATAGGGGATCATGGGGCCCCTGTGTCCTTGCCCAAACTAAAAAAGCCTATGAAAAAGGTACCAGGGGCATCTCATGGGTCCCCTTACTGACCCCGGGCCCTCAGGCAGTGCCTGAATTTCCAAATGGTCAGTCCGTCCCTGTGTGGGACTGACGTGTGCATTCGCCTTTGCACGGGAGCACAGGGGGAACAGAAGCAATTTTTTTTTAATTATTAAATTTTTTTTTTATCACTTTTATTGCTGTCACAAGGGATGTAGTCATCCCTTGTGACAGCAATAGGCAATGACAGGTACTCTTTATGGAGGGGTCTGGGGTCAATAAGACCCCTAATCCATCCCCTGCACTTACAAGCATTCAAAACATCAAGATCAGTGTTTTTGAATGCTTTTGAGTTTTTAAAAATGGCGCCGGGTAAACCGGACAGGTCATTGCTTCTGGGTTACCATAATGGAGAACTGATCAAAGCTGATTCCCCCCCGCAACAATTGACAACCCAGCAACATAAGACCCATCCAGCAGCAATACCCCCCCCCCGAAATAATAGATCCCCCACTAGCAACAATAGACCCCCCACCAACACTAGAGCCTCAGCATCAATGTACCCCCACAACAACAATAGATATCCCAGCAGCCTGCATCAGTGGATCCCACCATCAACAGTAGATCCCTCCCAGCAACAACTGACCCCCCAACAACATAGGGCCCCCTGCAACAATAGATATCGACCAGCAACCATAGAGCCCCCAGTAGCCAGCATCAATAGACCCTCCAGCACATCCCAGCACCCAATGCCATTACATTTCAGGTACTCATCAACTGAGGAACAGCTCAACAGACCAAGGTACAGGAAGTCCGCATGAAGGAGAGCGGCACTACTCCGAAAATGTGGGTTGTTGCCAGTATTCTAATCTGCTATTCTAGAAGCTGCCAGATAGACATCCTTCTCACCTGGCAGCCAGTTGTCTGCTCTTTCTCTCCGGCACCATAAACAAACAGAGATAGGATTTACCGATTCCATTGTGCTTTGGCAGATTCAGTATCGGGCCTGTCGGCCCTCCCAGGTACCTTTTGAGTTCCATTGCTGTAGATCGGAATGTGTCAAAGATACACTATATTGCCAAAAGTATTGGGCCCGTCCTCCAAATCATTGGATTCAGGTGTTCCAATCCCCTCCATGGCCACAGGTGTATAAAATCATCACCTAGGCATGCAGACTGCTTCTACAAACATTTGTGAAAGAATGGGTCGCTCTCAGGAGCTCAGTGACTCCAAGCGTGGTCCCGTGATAGGTTGCCACCTGTGCAATAAGTCCATCCGTGACATTTCCTGGCTACTAAATATTCCACGCTCAACTGTTAGTGGGATTATAACAAAGTGGAAGCAACTGGGAACAACAGCAACTCAGCCACCAAGTGGTAGGCCACCAACTGTCTGCAGATTCAATAGCTAAAGACCTCCAAACTTGGTGTGGCCTTCAGATTAGCACAACAACAGTGTGTAGAGAGCTTCATAGAATGGGTTTCCATGGCTGAGCAGCTGCATCCAAGCCTTACATCACCAAGTGCAATGCAAAGCGTCAGATGCAGTGGTGTAAAGCATGCTGCCACTGGACTCTAGAGCAGTGGAGACGTGTTCTCTGGAGTGACCAATCATTCTGTCTGGCAATCCAATGGACGTGTATGGGTTTGGAGCCTGACAGGAGAATGGTACTTGCCTAACTGCATTGTGCCAAGTGTAAAGTTTGGTGGAACGAGGATTATGGTGTGGGTTTTTTTTCAGGGGTTGGGTTTGGCCCTCTAGTTCTAGTGAAAGGAAACTCTTAAGGCATCAGCATACCAAAACATTTTTGACAATTTCATGCTTCCAACTTTGTGGGAAGAGTTTGGGGATGGCCCCTTCCTGTTCCAACATGACTGCGCACCAGTGTACAAAGCAAGGTCCATAAAGACATGGAGGAGGCAGTTTGAGGTGGAGGAACTTGACTGGCCTGCACAGAGTCCTGACCTCAACCCCACAGAACACCTTTGGGATGAATTAGAGCAGAGACTACGAGCCAGGCCTCCTCCCCCGACATCAGTGCCTGACCTCACAAATGCTTTTCTGGAAGAATGGTCAAACCTTCCAGTAGACACCCTCCTAAACCTTGTGGACGGCCTTCCCAGAAGAGTTGAAGCTGTTATAGCTGCAAAGGGCGGGGCCAACTCAATATTGAACTTTATGGACTAAGACTGGGATGTCATGAATGGTCATGTGCGTGTAAAAGGCAGGCTGACCAATACTTTTGGCAATATAGTGTAGGTGTGCTGGCAACTTGAAAAGGGATAGGCGCTAGATCTTCCATTAATGTTGAAAAAGACCTCCTTCTTGATAAGGTTTGCTTGATTTGGTGAGGCAGCTCAGATATTCCAGAGAAACCCTGAAGAGCCAGGGAAGTCTTTAGAAAAGTAGAACTGTATAGAAAACAGAAAGGGTGCCATCAAAGATCAGGAAGGGTGCCATCAAAGATCAGGAAGGGTGCCAACAAAGATCAGGAAGGGAGCCATCAAAGATCAGGAAGGGTGCCAACAAAGATCACGAAAGGGTGCCATCAAAGATCAGGAAGGGTGCCATCAAAGATCACGAAAGGGTACCATCAAAGATCAGGAAGGGTTCCATCAAAGATCAGGAAGGGTTCCATCAAAGATCAGGAGGGTGCCATCAAGATCACAAAAGGGTGCCATCAAAGATCATGAAAGGGTGCCATCAAAGATCAGGAAGGGTACCATCAAAGATCAGTAAGGGTTCCATCAAAAGATCAAGAAGGGTGCCATCAAGATCACAAAAGGGTGCCATCAAAGATCACGAAAGGGTGCCATCAAAGATCACAAAAGGGTGCCATCAAAGATCAGGAAGGGTGACATCAAAGATCACAAAAGGGTGCCATCAAAGATCACAAAAGGGTGCCATCAAAGATCAGGAAGGATGCCATCAAAGATCAGGAAGGGTGCCATTAGAGATCAGGAAGGATGCCATCAAAGATCACGAAAGGGTGCCATCAAAGATCAGGAAGGGTGCCATCAAAGATCACAAAAGGGTGCAATCAAAGATCAGGAAGGGTGACATCAAAGATCACAAAAGGGTGCCATCAAAGATCACGAAAGGGTGCCATCAAAGATCAGGAAGGATGCCATCAAAGATCAGGAAGGGTGCCATTAGAGATCAGGAAGGATGCCATCAAAGATCACGAAAGGGTGCCATCAAAGATCACAAAGGGTGCCATCAAAGATCACGAAGGGTGCCATCAGAAATTATATCCTCAGATGATATAGAAAGTAGAACTATATAGAAAACAGAAGGATGCCATCAAAGATCAGGAAGGGTGCCATCAAAGATCATGAAAGGGTGCCATCAAAGATCACGAAAAGGTGCCATCAAAGATCACGAAGGGTGCCATCAAAGATCACGAAAAGGTGCCATCAAAGATCACGAAAGGGTGCCATCAAAGATCAGGAAGGATGCCATCAAAGATCAGGAAGGGTGCCATTAGAGATCAGGAAGGATGCCATCAAAGATCACGAAAGGGTGCCATCAAAGATCACAAAGGGTGCCATCAAAGATCACAAAGGGTGCCATCAGAAATTATATCCTCAGATGATATAGAAAGTAGAACTATATAGAAAACAGAAGGATGCCATCAAAGATCAGGAAGGGTGCCATCAAAGATCATGAAAGGGTGTCATCAAAGATCACGAAAAGGTGCCATCAAAGATCACGAAGGGTGCCATCAAAGATCACGAAAAGGTGCCATCAAAGATCACGAAGGGTGCCATCAGAAGATATAACCTCAGATGATAAAGAAAGCAGTAAGAACACCACACCAATGATCAACAAGTCCAAAATGATCTTTTATTAGACAATCAGTAGAAATCCAACACGTTTCAGGGTTTAGGCACTCCCCCTTCATCAAGGGTTATGTATTATGTAACCTTAAATATGGATGGTGCCAAGATTTGACTATATACATGGTACTATTATTACAATCCAAAAAAACAGTCCAGCTATATTTGAGGTTACATTATCCCTGATGAAGGGGGAGTGTCTGAACCCCTGCTACCTCCTCTACTTAGTTTGGTATGTGCACCGGTGCTCAGGTTTTTGGCCGCGCTGTGAGCCCTGTAAATATGGAATCTTGATAGGATGCTGGCAGTTTGGTAAAATCCACAAGCAAGTAGCCTTTAAGAAGAACATAGTATAAAATCCACACAAAGCCCCAACGCGTTTCGCCCACTATACCTCCCCAAAAGGGGCGGTTCCACTTTAAGGCCTCCTCCCCCACTCCTCTTTGACATTTGGAATTTATTCTTTGGGGGGGGGAGGGCTGGTTTTGACAGGTACCCGCTCCCACCTCTGCATGGTCCGCCCCCTAGGCAATCTGAGTGGAAGTTCTCCTCTTCCCCTTCCTCCCTGCAGTCTTCTGGGGCACATGACAGGTCCCGGAAGGCTGTGGGACCATTCACAATGTGCAGTCCAGCCTGGGCATGCCCACATGGAAGAAAAATATATTTGACATATATTTGAAATGCTACAATTTTGGCCATATTCAACATATTTCAAAATATAATTCAATAAAAAATATATATATATATGTATATATACTGCATATTGAAATGTGTTTTTATTACAAAATATATGAAAAATATTTTTAAAAATACATTTCGAATATACTGTATGTCTTTAAAAATCCAAATCCAAATCCAAATCCATTTTTGGATTGCATTTTTATTTGAAAAAAATCTGAAGAAAATATTTTAAAAATATATATTTTTAAAAATATGTTTTTTCTTAAATTATACTCTTCAGATTTTTTTTAACATATAGAAAAGTCATTTTAACATATTTTTACATATATTTGTAAATGCATTCCAAAAATGTAGATTTGTATTTTTAAATTTATTTAAATATTTTTCATATATTTTGTAATTAAAAACGCATTTCAACATACTGTGTGTGTATGTATATATATATATATATATATATATATATATATATATATATATATATATATATATTTAAATATATTTTAAAATATGTTTGATATGGACAAAATTGTAGTATTTCAAATATATGGCGATGTATTTGAGAAGAATATTTTTAAAAGATATTTCAAATATATTTTTTTTCCATGTGGGCATGCCCAGGCTGCACTGCACATTGTGAATGGTCCCACAGTCTTGGGAGGAAGGGGAAGAGGAGGACTTCCACTCAGATTGCCTCAATTTTGAGAAAAAAAAATATTTTTTACTTTTTGCTATAAAACATGTCCAGTAAAAAATTTTAAAAATAAAATTTCGTCATAAATTTAGGCCAAAATGTATTCTGCGACATGTCTTTGCTAAAAAAAAAATCCCAATATGTGTAAATGAATCGGCTTAAGTGAAAGTTATAGCGTTTGCAAATGGCGGTATATATACTGGAATTTTTCTTTTTTATATACTAGCAATGGCGGCGATCAGTGACTTATAGCGTCCCGCTATAAGTCGCTGATCGCCGCCATTGCTAGTATATAAAAAAATTAAAATTCCAGTATATATACCGCCATTTGTAAGGGCTATAACTTTCCCTGCGGTTGACATTCTGACAGTGGGGGGGGGGGGAGGGAACTGACTAACTCCCACTGACATCCACAGTGACACCAACACAGTGATCAGTGCTCATAAAAAGCACCGACACTGTACTAATGGCACTGGGTAGGAAGGGGTTAACATCCGGGGTGATCAATGGGTTAACTGTGTGCTGTGCTTTACTGTGTTGTTTGTGTGTGTTTTATTTGGGAGACATGCTGCTTTGTATGGAGCTGATAGGGGAGAGAACTGTATTATTTACATACAGACCTCTCCCTTGTCAGTGATACTCGCCAATTGCTGGATGCCAGCAGGGAATCTCCGGCCGGGACCCGGTGATTGACAGCTGCAGCCACCAATGGCGGCATGGATAGGGCACGGGCACGCCCCCTGCCAGGAAATACAAAATTATATATATTTATATATATGATTTTGCGCAGCCCTGCCACCCTGTAGCAGTAGTCTACTTGTACCGAAGGGCTGGCATCCCATCAAGATTGACCCTGCCTCAGAAGTCCCCTCCATAGTCCTCAGTACTGATGGAAGCAATGGGAGGAGTTATGCAAATATCACAATGCCCTTGATGGGTGTCAGCCTGGATGCAGGTAGATGATGGCTGCTGCAAGGGTGTTGTACTGAAAAGTTCACAGCACCCTACCTTAGTACTCCTCAAGAGCCTTCAGGCCTGATGCAAGCAGTGGGAGGGGTTATGCAAATATCACAATGCCCTTGACGGGTAGGTGTCAGCCTGGATGCAGGTAGATGATGGCTGGTGGAAGGGTGTTGTACTGAAAAGTTCACAGCACCCTACCTTAGTACTCCTCAAGAGCCTTCAGGCCTAATGCAAGCAGTGGGAGGGGTTATGCAAATATCACAATGCCCTTGACGGGTAGGTGTCAGCCTGGATGCAGGTAGATGATGGCTGGTGGAAGGGTGTTGTACTGAAAAGATCACAGCACCCTGCCTTAGCACTCCTCAAGAGCCTTCAGTCCTGATGTAAGCAGTGGGAGGAGTTATGCAAATATCACAATGCCCTTGATGGGTGTCAGCCTGGGTGCAGATAGATGATGGCTGGTGGAAGGGTGTTGTACTGAAAAGTTCACAGCACCCTACCTTAGTACTCCTCAAGAACCTTCAGTCCTGATGCAAGCAGTG
The DNA here is from genome assembly GCF_062004578.1 of Staurois parvus. Lineage (NCBI taxonomy): Eukaryota > Metazoa > Chordata > Amphibia > Anura > Ranidae > Staurois > Staurois parvus. The sequence continues at coordinate 1,525,687 of NW_028318244.1, read as the reverse complement.
GGAGGGGTTATGCAAATATCACAATGCCCTTGATGGGTAGGCGTCAGCCTGGATGCAGGTAGATGATGGCTGGTGGAAGGGTGTTGTACTGAAACGTTCACCACAGCACCCTACCTTAGTACTCCTCAAGAGCCTTTAGTCCTGATGTAAGCAGTGGGAGGAGTTATGCAAATATCACAATGCCCTTGATGGGTAGGTGTCAGCCTGGATGCAGGTAGATGATGGCTGGTGGAAGAGTGTTGTACTGAAAAGATCACAGCACCCTGCCTTAGCACTCCTCAAGAGCTTTCAGTCCTGATGTAAGCAGTGGGAGGAGTTATGCAAATAGGAGAAAAAGGCCTTGATGGGTGTCAGTCTGAAGGAGTGGGTGTTCCTGAGGTTCTAGATTGACCCTGCCTCAGTAGTCCCCTCCATAGTCCTCAGTCCTGATGCAAGCAGTGGGAGGAGTTATGCAAATATCACATTGCCCTTGATGGATATTTGTCAGCCTGGAGGAGTGGACATTCCATTTGCACGCTAGACCTCCCTGGGTCACGCCCACATGCAATCTTGATGAAAGAACTGAAATCCACTGAATGAAAGAGAAGGACCAGGGACAGTCAGGCTAGGGGAGAAAAGCGCTAGATGATGCTGGACGTCCTTCAGCCAAAAAATGAGGCGGAGCGTTCTCTGACTTGTTGCAGATTCTAATGCACATTGTGAGAAGCTCACAGTGTGCGGCGAAATCGGAGTAAGCCATTTCAGTCCAGGAGAGGAGCCGGTACAACTGTGTGAGACTGGAAGGAAGCTTTGAAGACACCAGTTTTCTGAATGCCTGCGATCCCAGGCCGGTAGAAAGTCTGAAGACGAGATGGAAGGCATTCTGAAAAGGCTGCGTTTCTGGATGTCTGCGATCCCAGGCCCACGTTAACCCCTTCCTGCCCAGTGCCATAGTACAGTGTCCGGGCTTTTTACTAGCACTGATCACTGTATTGGTGTCACAAGTCAGCCAATGAAGGGTGTCACTTAAACTCCAAACGTTCTGCAAAATCGCTAAAAATGACTGAGCCGCCCCCCGCCCCCACTTTCCTGGGGTTTTCTTCCAGCACGCCATCAGAGCGCCATGGGTGGAAGACACGAGACAGGGAAGGGGGGCGGCGTGTTTACTTCAAACTTGTAAAAATCCAGGGGACCTTTAAACTGCTTGTGCAGTGAGCTGGGCGGTTGCTGGTGTGGCTCCATGTGCGGCGTGCAGCGTGAACGCAGGACTATGGCTTGGCAGTGGCTGCACGTGTTTACTCTTCCAGGGAACATCCATGTAACGGGAGCCTGCAGGAGGCCAGGAGCTCATTGTAGACTCCGGAGTCTCCAAGACGCATTCATCACGGGGGTCGGCCGAGCTCTCTCCTTGTTAACCCCCAGGTTCACACTTACATGGATTTCAGTGCGATTTCCAGTTTGTAGAATCGCATTACAGTCCATTTACCATGATTTCCCATGGATCTAGTTCACATATGTGGTTTTCAGCTGGTGCAGTTTTTTTTGGCGGGGGGGGCGGTCAGGGAATTTTTTTCCCACGGCAGATGGCGTGTAATAGATGTCAGCATACCCTCACAAAAGACACAAGTGGGTTTTTTTTATGCGTTTTTGATGCGACTTTTGATGAGTGCGACTTTGGTGCTACTTGAGTGCCAGAGAGTGTTAATGCCAGGCCATGCCAGTGCGATTTGCAAAATGAAACACTGAAACATGTTTAGAAGTGAAAAAACTTTGGGTGGGTGCAACTTTGATGCGACTTTGGGTGGGTGCAACTTTGATGCGACTTTGGATGGGTGCAACTTTGATGCGACTTTGGGTGGGTGCAACTTTGATTTGACTTTTGATTGGTGCAACTTTGATGTGACTTTGGATTGGTGCAACTTTGATGCGACTTTGGATGCCTGCAACTTTGATGCGACTTTGGGTGGGCGCGACTTTAGTGCTACTTGAGTGCCAGAGAGTGTTAGTGCCCAGCCATGCCAGTGCGATTTGCAAATTGAAACAATGAAACATTTGAAAATGAAAAAGAACTTTGGATGGGTGCGACTTTGGTGCTACCTGAGTGCCAGAAAGTGTTAGTGCCCGGTCACACCGGTGCGACTTGCAAATTGAAACAATGAAACATGTTGAAAAATAAAAAAAAACTTTGGATGGGTGCGACTTTGGTGCTACTTGAGTGCCAGAGAGTGTTAGTGCCCAACCACGCCAGTGCGATTTGCAAACTGAAACAATGAAACGTGATTAGAAGTGAAAAAACTTTGGATGGGTGCAACTTTGATGCGACTTTTGGTGGGTGCGACTTTGGTGCTACTTGAGTGCCAGAGAATGTTAGTGCCCGGCCATGCAAATTTAAACAATGAAACGTGTTTAGAAGTGAAAAAACTTTGGGTGGGTGCAACTTTGATGCGACTTTGGATGGGTGCAACTTTGATGCGACTTTGGGTGGCCGTGATTTAGTGCTACTTGAGTGCCAGAGAGTGTTAGTGCCCGGCCATGACAGTTCGATTTGCAAATTGAAACAATGAAACGTTTAAAAATTAAAAAGAACTTTAGATGTGTGCGACTTTGGATGGGTGCGACTTTGGTGCTACCTGAGTGCCAGAAAGTGTTAGTGTCCGGTCATACCGGTGCGACTTGCAAATTGAAACAATGAAACGTGTTTAAAAATGAAAAAACGTTGGGTGCGACTTTGGTGCTACTTGAGTGCCAGAGAGTGTTAGTGCCCGGCCATGCCAGTACAATTTGCAAATTGAAACAATGCAACGTGTTTAAAAATGAAAAAGAACTTTAGTTGGGTGCGACTTTGGGTGGGTGTGACTTTGGTGCTACTTGAGTGGCAGAAAGTGCTGGTGCACAGTCACACCGGTGCGATTTGCGAATTGAAATTGCATCTAATGAATGTGAATGTCCGTGTCTTAACAGGTGCGATTTAGTCGCAGCGCAATTTCTAAAGTAGTTCTTGCATGACTTTTCCGCAGTTTTGTTGCGATTTCACATACATCGAATAAAATGGAAATCGCACTGCAAATCGCAAGAAATTGTTGAAAATCTTCACAATAAATATATAGCAATAAAGTCTTCAGAAATCGCCCTCAAATTGCACAGTGTGACCAGTGACTAAAGTTGCATCAAAGTCGCACTACATGAACAGGACTTTTATACTTTCCTATTAGCCTCCTCCCACCAGAGCGATGTCCCATCCCCCATCACAGCCTGTAAAGCTGGCCACGCCTGCTGTGCTGTCTCTTACTCCATAGTGCTCTGGGAATCCTTTGTCATTAATTAAATGTTTATTTGTAAAGCAATGAAACCTGTTTAAAAATTAAAAAAAACAAAACAAAAAAAAAGTTAACCCTTTACCACACCTTTAAAATGTTCTCGGCTGACGATCATTAGCAGGTCACTGGGGATGTCAGGGACACCAAGTCAGTCCCCCCCCCCCCCCCGGGTTCAGAATGCTCACCGTAGTCCCACTATAAGTCGCTGATCGCCACCATTACTAGTAAAAAAAAAAATCCCAGTATCTTTCCCGCCATTTGTAAACGCCATAACTTTCACGTAAACCAATTAATTTGCACGTATTGGGATTTATTTCAGCAAAGACATGTCGCAGAATACATTTTGGCTGAAATTTATGATGAAATTTGATTTTTTTACATTTTTTTACTGGACATATTTAATAGCAAAAACTCCAAATTATACTTTTTTTCTCAAAATTGTCATTTTTTTTTTTATAGCGCAAAAAATAAAACCGGTAGAGGTGATCAAATACCACCGAAAGAAAGGTCAATTTGTGGGGAAAAAAGGACGTAAATTTCATTTGGGTGCAGCGTCGCATGACCACGCAATTGTCTGTTAAAGTAGAAGCACCAAAACACAAAAAAATTAAACCGCAGAGGTGATCAAATATTACCTAAAGAAAGCTCAATTTGTGGGAAAAAAGGATGTAAATTTAATTTGGGTGTGGCGTTGCATGACCGCGCAATTGTCAGTTAAAGTAGCAGCACCATAACACAAAAAAATTAAAACACAGAGGTGATCAAATACCATAAAAAAAGTTCAATTTGTGGGAAAAAAGGAGGTAAATTTCATTTGGGTGCAGCGTCGCATGACTGCGCAATTGTCCGTTAAAGTAGCAGCACCATACCACAAAAAATAAAAAACGTAGAGGCGATCAAATACCATAAAAAAAGTTCAATTTGTGGTAAAAAAGGAGGTAAATTTCATTTGGGTGTCGCATGACCGCGCAATTGTCAGTTAAAGTAGAAGCACCATAACACAAAAAAATTAAAACACAGAGGTGATCAAATGCCACCAAAAGAAAGTTCAATTTGTGGGAAAAAAGGACGTAAATTTAATTTGGGTGTGGCGTTGCATGACCGCGCAATTGTCAGTTAAAGTAGCAGCACCATAGCACAAAAAAAAATGCACAAGCGATCAAATACCACCGAAAGAAAGCTCAATTTGTGGGAATAAGGATGTAAATTTCATTTGGGTGCAGCGTTGCATGACCGCGCAATTGTCCGTAAAGTAGCAGCACCCTGTTGTGGTCCATTCCCGCGGTCACATTGGCGCGGTCCCGGCTTCCAGTGTAAATGTGGACAGTACAGGACTGTGCTGACAATGTGGGTACAAGGCTCCGGCGATTCACCAGCGACCACAATACTGCATGGAGTGCGCAGGTCGGTGCGTCCCGCGGGACACTCGCAGCTCTTTATCGGCTTGGATTAGCCATGGGCTGCGAGGATTACAAAAGGAGGGGGGCCACGCAGGGCCCCAGAACAGAGCAAGGCTGGGGCCCGTGAGCCTGTAGCGGCCTGCTGTTGTGTGCGCTGGGAAGGAGAACGCACGCACGCCGACCGGCTATAGGAAGTGCTGCCAACAGCACAGGCAGGAACCAGCCAGTCTCAACCAGTTTGATATTTCAAGCAAAAGGGGGAGGAGAGCCGGGAGTGTTTGTTTTGGCTGGGCTGGGAACATGCCTTTGGTCAGAGGCCTGCGGGGAGTCTCTGGGCTGGCCAGCGCGCACACGTGTGTGTGTGTATGTGTGTGTGCCTGGATATGCATGTGTGCGTGTAGTATGTGTGTGTATGTATATGCATGCATGTGTCTGGATATGCATGTTTGTGTGCGTGTAGTATGCGTGTGTTGCATATGCATGCATGTGTCTATACGTGTGTGTATATGTTTGCATGCGTGTGTATGTACAGTATATGCATGTGTGTATATGTGTAGTGTGTGTATAAGTATGTATGCATGTATGTATATATGTGTGTACATGCACATATGTGTATATATATGCATGCATAAGTGTGTATGTGTATATGTGTGCGCCTTGATATGCATGTGTGGTATGTGTGTGGATGTATATGCTTGCATGTGTCTGTACATGTGTGTATATGTTTGCATGCTTGTGTGTATATACTGTGTAGTGTGTGTATGTACAGTATATGCATGTGTTTGTATATGTGTAGTGTGTGTATATATAATGTGTATATGTATGCATGTATGTGTAGTGTGTATATGTGTGTATGTATATATGTATATGTATGCATGTGTATTCATGTGTATGTGTATATATGTACTGTATGTGTGTGTGTATGTATGCATGCATATGTGTGTGTGTGTGTGTGTGTGTGTGTGTATGTATGTGTAGTGTGTGTATATATGTGTGTATGTATGTGTAGTGTGTGTATATATATATGTGTATGCGTGTGTATGTGTAGTGTGTGTGTATGCATGTGTGTATATATGTGTGTGTATGCGTGTATATATATATATATATATATATATATATATATATATATGTGTGTGTGTGTATGTGTATGCGTGTATGTGTAGTGTGTGTGTTTGTATGTATATATATATTTATATGTGTGTGTGTATATGTGTATGCGTGTGTGTGTAGAGTGTGTATATATGTATGTGTGTGTGTATATGTATGCATATGTGTATATTATTATAATACAGGATTTATATAGCGCCTACAGTTTACACATCACTTTACAACATAAGGGCGGGCAGTACAATTACAATACATATGAATACAGGAGGGATCAGAGGAGGGATGAGAGGAGGGATCAGAGATCAGAGGAGGGATCAGGGGAGGGATCAGAGGGACGGCTCCTTAGAGCTTACAATCTAAGAGGGAGGGTCAAGCAATACAAAAGGTGATAACTGTGGGGGATGGGCTGATGGAGAAAATCCATGCACAGTTGTTAGGTGGGGGAAGGATAGGCCTGTCTGAAGAGATGAGCTTTCAGGGATAGTCTAAAAATGGACAGAGTAGGAGATAGTTGGACAGATTGGGGAAGGGAGTTCCAGAGGATGGGAGAGGCTCTGGAGAAGTCCTGGAGGAGAGCATGAGAAGTGGTGACAAGGGAGATAGAGAGCAGGAGGTCTTAGGAGGATAGGAGTGATATAGCTGGGGGCTGAGTTGTGGATGACTTTGTAAGTTGTTGTTAGTATATTGAATTTAATTTGTTGGGTGAGTGCCAGCCAGTAGAGGGATTGGCAGAGAGGGGTGGAGGGCACCGAATGGAGGCCAGTGGAGGGATTGGCAGAGAGAGGTGGAGGGCACTGAATGGAGGCCAGTGGAGGGATTGGCAGAGAGGGGTGGAGGGCACCGAATGGAGGCCAGTGGAGGGATTGGCAGAGGGGTGGAGGGCACGGAATGGAGGCCAGTGGAGGGATTGGCAGAGGGGTGGAGGGCACGGAATGGAGGCCAGTGGAGGGATTGGCAGAGGGGTGGAGGGCACGGAATGGAGGCCAGTGGAGGGATTGGCAGAGGGGTGGAGGGCACGGAATGGAGGCCAGTGGAGAGATTGGCAGAGAGGGGTGGAGGGCACCGAATGGAGGCCAGTGGAGGGATTGGCAGAGAGGGGTGGAGGGCACCGAATGGAGGCCAGTGGAGGGATTGGCAGAGGGGTGGAGGGCACGGAATGGAGGCCAGTGGAGGGATTGGCAGAGAGGGGTGGAGGGCACCGAATGGAGGCCAGTGGAGGGATTGGCAGAGAGGGGTGGAGGGCACCAAATGGAGGCCAGTGGAGGGATTGGCAGAGAGGGGTGGAGGGCACCAAATGGAGGCCAGTGGAGGGATTGGCAGAGAGGGGTGGAGGGCACCGAATGGAGGCCAGTGGAGGGATTGGCAGAGAGGGGTGGAGGGCACCGAATGGAGGCCAGTAGAGGGGGGATAGCCTATGTAAAGGAAGAGTTGCAGTAGTCAAGGTGTGAGATGACCAGGAAGTGAGGTCGAAGCTTTGTGGTGTCATTGGTTAGGAAGGGGAGTATCTTGGAGATGTTGCGGAGGTTGGGGAGGCACATTTTGGACAGCGATTGGATGTGTATGTGAATGGAGAGTTCAGAGACCAGGATTACACCTAGAACCCTGGCATGTGAGGACAAGTTGATGGCTGTGCCATTGATCTAGAACATAGAAGTCGGGGGAAGGGCATGTAGGGGAGGAAATATTATGAGCCCGGCTTTGGACTGATTGATTTTCAGGAAGTGGTGTGACCTCCAGTCTGGTGTCTGTTAGTAGATTGGCGATACGTGAGGAGACTGATGGAGAGAGCTGAGGGGTAGAGAGATAGATTCAGGTGTCATCAGCATAGAAATGGTACTGAAAGCCACGGGAGGCAATCAGCTGACCCAGGAAGGTGGTGTAGATCTAGAATAGGAGAGGTCCAAGAAGAGAACCTTGGGGAACCTCAATGGAGAAATGAAGAGGAAGTAGAATTGTAAGTGACATCGAAGGTGAGGTGGGAGAGGTAAGATGAGAACCAGCGAAGAGTACAGTCATGAAAACCAAAGGAGTGGAGTTTTTTTGAGGAGGAGGGGTGGTCCACTGTGTCAAGGGCAGCAGAGAGGTCCAGAAGTAGGAGTACAGAATCGAGTCCATTGGGTTTAGTCATTAGTAGATGGTTTGTGAGTCTAAGGAAAGCAGTTTCTGTGAAGTGTGGAGGGCAAAATCCGGACTGAAGGGGATCAAGAAGGTAGTTCTCAGTGAGATGGTCACTCGGTTGGTTGTAGACTAGGCATTCAAGGGGTTTGGAGGAAATGGGGAGTAAGGAGATGGGACGTAGGTTGTTATGGGGTCTAGTGAGGGCTACTTAAGTATGGGGGTGACTAGCACATGTTTTCAAGAGTTGGGAAGATCCGGAAGAGAGGGAGAGATTGAGGAGGTGAGCTAGAAAATGTAGTATAGAGCCAGAGGGTGACCGTAGCATTTGTGGCAGAACAGGGTCCAAGGGGCAAGTGGTTAGGTGGGTGTTAGAAAACAGTTTAGCAACCGTGTCTATAGTAGTGGGATAGAATGAGGGAAGTAGTGATTGGACCTGTGGACATGGACTGTTATGTGGGGGAGGTGTCTGCACATCTGAGATCTCCTAAAGAATTGTATCAATCTTCTTTTTGAAGTGATCTCTTGGGCAGTGAGTGCTGATTCACACATGTGCGGTGTGGATTGAAGCTCAGGTTTCACAGCTAATTGATACAGTAGTTGTTCAGGGGTTAGGTTTAGATCAGGTTCAGGACGGGTTTAGATCAGGTTCAGGACGGGTTTAGATCAGGTTCAGGACGGGTTTAGATCAGGTTCAGGCCAGGTTTGGAGCAGGTTCAGGACAGGCTTAGATTAGGTTCAGGTTGGGTTTAGATCAGGTTCAAGTTGGGTTTAGATCAGGTTCAGGACAGATTTAGATCAATTCAGGACAGGTTTAGGTCAGGTTCAGGACAAGTTTAGATCAGGTTCAGGACGGGTTTAGATCAGGTTCAGGACGGGTTTAGATCAGGTTCAGGACGGGTTTAGATCAGGCTCAGGGTGGGTTTAGATCAGGCTCAGGACGGGTTTAGATCAGGTTCAGGACGGGTTTAGATCAGGCTCAGGGCGGGTTTAGATCAGGCTCAGGGCGGGTTTAGATCAGGCTCAGGGCGGGTTTAGATCAGGCTCAGGACGGGTTTAGATCAGGCTCAGGACGGGTTTAGATCAGGCTCAGGACGGGTTTAGATCAGGCTCAGGACGGGTTTAGATCAGGCTCAGGACGGGTTTAGATCAGGCTCAGGGCGGGTTTAGATCAGGCTCAGGGCGGGTTTAGATCAGGCTCAGGGCGGGTTTAGATCAGGCTCAGGGCGGGTTTAGATCAGGCTCAGGGCGGGTTTAGATCAGGCTCAGGACGGGTTTAGATCAGGTTCAGGACGGGTTTAGATCAGGTTCAGGACGGGTTTAGATCAGGTTCAGGACGGGTTTAGATCAGGTTCAGGTCAGGATTTTATCCTGCTCATAACTGATGACATATGTGGTTTAGAAACAGTTCCCATATAAGTCAACAGCCTGTAATCTGAACCTGAACTGGACCGCACTGCTCAGAAATCAGACAGGACTCTTTTTCAATTCTCACTGAATCCACACCGCCAGTGCACCGGACATATGTGACCAGGCACCATAGGAAGCAATGTTATTTCACATGTCATACGGATTGGATGCGGTTGGAAGAGAGGTGAAGGCAGAGAAGAGTAGACGGGACTGGATGAGAAGGGTTAATAGGAGTGATCACAGGTCTGCTTGGCAGAGTGGAGGCAGGAATAGTATTTCTGGAGGGCACATTTATATTGCTGGAAGTCTGTCTGAGACTTGGTGTCATGCCACACACACTCAGGAGCACGGATATGTTTTCTGAGACTTCTGGTGTCATCTGTTTGCCAATATATTCTGTATATGTGTGTGTGTGTATGTACTCATGTATGTATAGCGTGTGTGTGTGTACAGTGTGTATCTGGTATGTGTGTATATGATGTATGTGTGTGTATATGATGTATGTATAGTGTGTGTGTACAGTGTTTATCTGGTGTGTGTATTGTGTATATGATGTGTGTGTGTATGTTGTATTTGATGTATGTATAGTGTGTGTATGTACTGTGTGAATCTGGTGTGTGTACTGTGTATAATGTATGTGTGTATATGATGTATGTGTGTGTATGGTATGTTGTATATGATGTATGTATAGTGTGTGTGTGTGTACAGTGTGTATCTGGTGTGTATGGTGTGTGTGTATATAATATATGTATGTATGTGTCTATGGTGTGTGTGTGCGCGCAAGTATATAGTGTTTGTATGATGTGTGTATATGGTGTTTGTGTAAGTAAATCATGCGTGTATATATATTGTGTGTGTATGTTTGTGTATATTGTGTGTATATGGTGTGTGTATATCGTGTGTGTGTGGTGTGTATATCATATGTGTGTGCATGTATATTATGTGTGTACATCATGTGTATGTATGGTGTGTGTAGATCATGTGTGTGTATGGTGTGTGTAGTTCATGTGTGTATGGTGTGTGTAGATCATGTGTGTGGATCATGTGTGTGTACGGTGTGTATGATGTGTGTGGATCATGTGTGTATGGTGTGTGTGGATCATGTGTGTATGGTGTGTGTGTGTGTGGATCATGTGTGTGGCTCATGTGTGTATGGTGTGTGTGGATCATGTGTGTATGGTGTGTGCAGATCATGTGTGTATGGTGTGTGTAGATCATGTGTGTACGGTGTGTGTGGATCATGTGTGTGTATCATGTTTGTACGGTGTGTGTGGATCATGTGTGTACGGTGTGTGTGGATCATGTGTGTAGATCATGTGTGTAGATCATGTGTGTATGGTGTGTGTGGATCATGTGTGTATGGTGTGTGTGGATCATGTGTGTATGGTGTGTGTGGATCATGTGTGTATGGTGTGTGTCATGCTCCTCGCTCTGGCTCTCTGCATTATGTAATGTGCTCTGTGTGTGGAGACGCGTCATCTCTGCCTCCTGTGCCGTTCCAGAAATAGCACGTCCTTCAGTGGGAGCCAATCACAGGGCGCTGCAAAGTGAACCGCTGTGCTGAAAGTTGTGCGCTGCAATTGTGGGGTAGAGAGTTACAGTTCAGGAAAGGGGAAAAGCCCACAAATACACATGCACACCATACACACACACATATTCACACCATACACACACACATATTCACACCATATACACACACAGATTCACACCATATACACACATACAGATTCACACCATATACACATATACAGATTCACACCATACACACACATAAAGATTCACACCATACACACACACACACACACATACATACACACACACACACACATATACACACACACATACATACACACACATATTGATTCACACCATATACACACATACAGATTCACACCATATACACACACATATACAATAACACACACACATATACACACACATATATACACACACACACACACACATATACACACACATATACACACACACACACATATACACACACATATACACACACATATACACTCACCGACCCCTTTATTGGGTACACCTTGCTAGTACTGGGTTGGATCCCCTTTTGCCTTCAGAACTGCCTTCATTCTTCATGGTGTAAATCCAACAAACTGGTGGAAACATTCTTCAGATTTTGGTCCATATCGACATGACAGCATCACGCAGTTGTTGCAGATTTGTCAGCTGCACATCCATGATGTGAATCTCCCGTTCCACCACATCCCAAAGCTGCTCTATTGGATTGGGATGTGGTGACTGTGGAGGCCATTGGAGTACAGGGAGCTCATTGTCATGTTCAAGGAACCGGTGTAAGATAATTTGAGCTTTGTGACATGGTGCATCATCCTTCTCGAAGTAGCCATCAGGAGATGGGGACACTGGAGTCATATTACATGGTGCATCATCCTTCTCGAAGTAGCCATCAGAAGATGGGGACACTGGAGTCATATGACATGGTGCATTATCCTGCTGGAAGGAGCCATCAGAAGATGGGGACACTGGAGTCATATGACGTGGTGCACTATCCTGCTGGAAGGAGCTATCAGAAGATGGGGTCACCGGAGTCATATGACATGGAGCATTGTCCTGCTGGAAGGAGCCATCAGGAGATGGGGACATATGTCATGGTGCACGGTCCTGCTGGAAGGGTCCATCAGAAGGTGGGGACACTGGAGTCATATGACATGGTGCATGATCCTGCTGGAAGGAGCCATCAGAAGATGGGGACACTGCAGTCATATGACATGGTGCACGATCCTGCTGGAAGGAGCCATCAGAAGATGGGGACACTGGAGTCATATGACATGGTGCACTGTCCTGCTGGAAGGAGCCATGAGAAGATGGGGACACTGGAGTCATATGACATGGTGCACTATCCTGCTGGAAGGAGCCATCAGAAGATGGGGACACTGGAGTCATATGACATGGTTCACAATCCTGCTGGAAGGAGCCATCAGAAGATGGGGACACTGGAGTCATATGACATGGTGCACTATCCTGCTGGAAGGAGCCATCAGGAGAAGGGGACACTGGAGTCATAAAGGGATGGACATGGTCAGCAACAAGGGGAGAAGAGAACCAGTGACACCACTGAGTGTAGATAGTTGTAGAAGCAATGTTATTCACCCTCTTCCTGTCCAGTCCAATTTCCAGCTTTCAGCACTCTCACACTTTGAATGACAATTGCGCGGTCATGCAATACTGTACCCATATGAACTTTTTAGCATTTTTTTGAGACAGATAAAACTTTATTTTGGTGGTATTTATTCACCACTGGGATTTTTATTTTTTTTTTTGCTATATAAATGCAAAATTTCAAACATTTGGAAAAACAGTGTTTTACTTATAAAATTTTGCAAATAAATAATCTTTCTTCTTAAATCCTGGCTATAATTTATTCATCTATCTTTTTAGTAAAAAATAAATAACCCAAATTAGTTCATAACCAAAAATTATAATTTTTGTAACTTTTTTTTTACATTTTTTTTTTTTATATTATTATTTTTTTTTCTTTGTTTTTTTACATACTGTCACCGTAGCAGTACAGTGTCACTATAGTGACACTGTACTACTTGTGGGGGGTGATGACGATTTTTTATTTTTTTTTTACACGGATTGCTTTTACACCCATAAAGGCTGTAAAAGCAATAATTTCTCCTTCTCTCTGGCTGCATTCTTGCAGCCATTAAGAATACTGTGTGAGCTGTGATTGGTCACAGCTTGTCACATGGTACGAGGCTGTTGTGAATAGCCTTGTACCATGGGACCTCTGTGATCATTCACAGATTTCACACGTAGTAAGCAATGTTGTCAGAAGTGACATCTTGCTTACTACTCTGTATGTGATCACTGATTGGCCAATCAGTGATCACATGATCGGGACCTCACACAGAGGTCCCATACAGCAATCAAGGTTCCGCTGTGTCTGGAGGACAGGGGGGCGCGCACAGGCAGGGAATGCAGGGAGGATGTTTATAAACAGCCACCAGCTCCTGAACTTCTCCCGTCCGGCCGTTTATATACATGGGCCGGACAGGAAGTGGTTAATGGTTAGCATACACTCAGAAGAGTAGGATATAAACAGACGTGTTGTAGTGTGAGGGGCCCCGTGATGCTGGCAGTCCTATGTGGTGCTCCTGTGTGTCCCCACTGCTCCAGTGGTTTTCAGTGCTCGGGGGTAGCAGAGAGGAGCAGGGAGGCTCTACGCGATGGCGTCACTGAGGGACCAAATCTCCAGAATGGTGCGTGTTCGGAGCATGTGCACTCCTTCCTCAGGCCAACCGAAGGAACGCGCATGCTCCGAATGCACGCCATTTTGGAGATCCGGTCTCTGAGTGACACCATCACTCAGAGCTTCCCTGCTTCTACAACTATCTACACTCACAGTGGCGCCGCTGTTTCTGTTTATGCCAAATTCTGACCCTACCATCTGAATGTCGGAGCTGAAATCCAGACTCACAGACCTGGCAACAGTTTCCAATCTTTTGTTGTCCATTTTTGTTGATTCTGTGTGAATTGTAGCCTCTGTTTCCTATTCTTAGCTGACAGGAGTGGCACCTGGTGTGGTCTTCTGCTGCTGTAGCCCATCTGCTTCAAGGTTCGACATGCTGTGCTTTCAGAGATGGTATTCTGCATACCTTGGTTGTAACGAGTGGTTATTTGAGTTATTGTTGCCTTTCTATCATCTCCAACTAGTCTGCCTATTCTCCTCTGACATCAACAAGGCATTTTCCTCCACACAACTGCCATTTACTGGATATTTTCTCTTTTTTCAGACCATTCTCCGTAAACCCTAGAGATGGTTGTGGGTGAAAATCCCAGTAGATCAGCAGTTTTTGAAATACTCAGATGAGTCCGTCTGGCACCAACAACCATGCCATGTTCAAAGTCACTTAAATCCCCTTCCTTCCCCATTTTGATGTTCAGTTTGAACTTCAGCAAGTTGTCTTCACCACGTCTAGATGTCTAAATGCATTGAGCTGCTGCCATGTGATTGGCTGATTAGCAATTTGTGTTTTGTGTGTCCTATGGATCAATAAATATACAGTATATTCAACAATCCTCCGGTGTGCGGCTGACCCTTCTTCCTGTAGCAATTTGTGTTACCAAGAAATTGAACAGGTGGACCTAATAAAGAGGCTGGGGAGTGTATATATATATATATATATATATATATATATATATATATAGGTGAAAATTTGAATATCGTGGAAAAGTTAATTTATTTCAGTAATGCAACTTAAAAGGTGAAACTAATATATGAGATAGACTCATTACATGCAAATCAAGATAGTTCAAGCCGTGATTTGTCATCATTGTGATGATTATGGCTTACAGCTCATGAAAACCCCAAATCCACAATCTCAGAAAATGAGAATATTGTGAAAAGGTGCAATATTCTCGGCTCAAAGTGTCCCACTCTAATCAGCTAATTAAGCCATAACACCTGCAAAGGGTTCCTGAGCCTTTAAATGGTCTCTCAGTCTGGTTCAGTAGGAATCACAATCATGGGAAAGACTGCTGACCTGACAGTTGTGCAGAAAACCATCATTGACACCCTCCATAAGGAGGGAAAGCCTCAAAAGGTAATTGTAAAAGAAGTTGGATGTTCCCAAAGTGCTGTATCAAAGCACATTAATAGAAAGTTATGTGGAAGGGAAAAGTGTGGAAGAAAAAGGTGCACAAGCAGCAGGGATGACCGCAGCCTGGAGAGGATTGTCAGGAAAAGGCCATTCAAAAGTGTTGGGGACTTTCACAAGGAGTGGACTGAGGCTGGAGTCAGTGCATCAAGAGCCACCACACACAGACGGATCCTGGACATGGGCTTCAAATGTCGTATTCCTCTTGCCAAGCCGCTCCTGAACAACAAACAACGTCAGAAGCGTCTTACCTGAGCTAAAGAAAAACAGACCTGGTCTGTTGCTCAGTGGTCCAAAGTCCTCTTTTCTGATGAGAGCAACTTTGGCATCTCATTTGGAAACCAAGGACCCCGAGTATGGAGGAAGAATGGAGAGGCCCAAGGACCCAGAGTATGGAGGAAGAATGGAGAGGCACACACTGCAAGATGCTTGAAGTCCAGTGTGAAGTTTCCACAGTCTGTGTTGATTTGGGGAGCCATGTCATCTGCTGGTGTTGGTCCACTGTGCTTCATTAAGTCCAGGGTCATCGCAGCCGTCTACCAGGAGATTTTGGAGCACTTCATGCTTCCTTCCGCAGACGAGCTTTATGGGGATGCTGACTTCATTTTCCAGCAGGACTTGGCACCTGCCCACACTGCCAAAAGCACCAAAACCTGGTTCAATGACCGTGGGATTACTGTGCTTGATTGGCCAGCAAACTTGCCTGACCTGAACCCCATAGAGAATCTATGGGGCATTGCCAAGAGAAAGATGAGAGACATGAGACCGAACAATGCAGAAGAGCTGAAGGTCGCTATTGAAGCATCCTGGTCTTCCATAACACCTCAGCAGTGCCACAGGCTGATAGCTTCCATGCCACGCCGCATTGAGGCAGTAATTGCTGCAAAAGGGGCCCAAACCAAGTACTGAGTACATATGCATGCTTATACTTTTCAGAGGTCTGATATTGTTCTATGTACAATCCTTGTTTTATTGATTGCATGTAATATTCTCATTTTCTGAGATTGTGGATTTGGGGTTTTCATGAGCTGTAAACCATAATCATCACAATGATGACAAATCACGGCTTGAACTATCTCGCTTTGCATGTAATGAGTCTATCTCATATATTAGTTTCACCTTTTAATTTGCTGCACTGAAATAAATGAACTTTTGCACGATATTCAAATTTTTCGAGTTTCACCTGTTTATAGACACACATACATACACTATATTGCCAAAAGTATTGGTCGGCCTGCCTCAATATTGAACCCTACGGACTAAGACTAACACACATGAACTCTAATGGCATCCCAGTCTTAGTCCGTAGGGTTCAATACTGAGTTGGCCCCGCCCTTTGCATCTTCAACTCTTCTGGGAAGGCCGTCCACAAGGTTTAGGAGTGAGTCTATGGGAAGGTTTGACCATTCTTCCAGAAACACATTTGTGAGGTCAGGCACTGATGTCGGATGAGAAGGCCTGGCTCACAGTCTCTGCTCTTATTCATCCCAAAGGTGTTCTATGGGGTTGAGGTCAGGACTCTGTGCAGGTCAGTTAAGTTCCTCCACCCCAAACTCGCTCATCCATGTCTTTATGGACCTTGCTTTGTGCACTGGTGCGCAGTCATGTTGAAACAGGAAGGGGCCATCCCCAAACTCTTCCCACAAAGTTGGGGGCATGAAATTGTCCAAAATGTCTTGGTATGAAGGCGCCTTAAGAGTTCCCTTCACTGGAACTAGGGGGCCAAGCCCAACCCCTGAGAAACAACCCCACACCATAATCCCCCCTCCACCAAACTTTACACTTGGCACAATGCAGTCAGGCAAGTACTGTTCTCCTGGCAACTGCCACCATTCTCCTGGCAACTGCCACACCCAAACACATCCATTGGATTGCCAGAGAGAGAAGCGTGATTGGTCACTCCAGAGAACACGTCTACACTGCTCTAGAGTCCAGTGGTGGCGTGCTTTACACCACGGCATCCGACGCTTTGCATTGCACTTGGTGATGTAAGGCTTGGATACAGCTGCTCGGCCATGGAAACCCATTCCATGAAGCTCTCTACTCACTGTTGTTGTCCTAATCTGAAGGCCACATGAAGTTTGGAGGTCTTTAGCTATTGACTCTGCAGACAGTTGGTGACTTCTGCGCACTGTGCGCTTCAGCATACGCTGACCCCGCACTGTCATGTTACGTGGCCGACCACTTGGTGGCTGAGTTGCTGTTGTTCGCAGTTGCTTCCACTTTGTTATAATACCACTAACCGTTGACCATGGAATATTTAGTAGCCAGGAAATGTCACGGATGGACTTATTGCACAGGTGACAACCTATCACGGGACCACGCTTGGAGTCACTGAGCTCCTGAGAGCAACCCATTCTTTCACAAATGTTTGTAGAAGCAGCCTGCATGCCTAGGTGCTTGATTTTATACACCTGTGGCCATGGAGGGGATTGGAACACCTGAATCCAATGATCTGGAGGGCGGGGCCAATACTTTTGGCTATATAGTGTATGTGTGTGTATATATATATATATATATATTTATATTGTGGCAGTGTGGTATCCTGCCAGGGTCTAAATCAAAGGTATAACCCAACTAAACAGGTTGAGGGGCTCCAGGCGGTTTGCTTAATGCAGAGGAAACTGGTTTTTCAGTTTCCTCGTTGGTTCATAAAGTCTGTTTTGAGACCTGGGGCCTGGAGATTTCAAAGTGATTTAGGAGGGATGAAATCTCCAATTCTGGGTTCATGTTTTCAGAACCCCCAGCATACTAATTACACAGGTGTGTGCAGGCCTTTTTGTAGAGGCCTAACCATGGTTCTGGGCTCCACCTTGGCCGACAGGAGGTCATTGCCCAGGAGTCAGTAGGGCTCCACTTAGGAGAGGTGGGAGCCAAAGCAGCAAGGAGCTGCTGGTTGTGTACCTGAAAGAGCCATTTGGAAAAGAGTCTGCAGAAGGCAGACGTGGCCTGAAGTGGAAGGCCAGAAGCAGCAAGATTGTATGTATAAGCCAGGAGAATAAATGTCCGTGTTTGGAAGAGAGAAATGCTGAACACTCCTGTGAGGGAATCTATGTCTTGGCTTTATGGGACTTTCTTTTAAATAAAAATGGGCAAACATGGCCCTTAAAAACAAGAAAGCGAGTGCCGGTGTATTTTAAAGCTCTACCCTTGATGCTAGTTCTCTCTCTATATATATATATCTACAGTATACACTCTGATCAAAAAAATGAAAGGAACACTTTGAAAACACATCAGATCTCAATGGGGAAGAATCTCCTGCTGGATCTCTATACTGACATGGACGGGGTAATGTGTTAGGAATGTAAGGATGCCCCATCGTTTGATGGAAATGAAAATGATCGACCTACAGAGGACTGAATTCAAAGACACCCCGAAAATCAAAGTGAAAAAATGATGCAGCAGGCTAGTCCATTTTGCTGAAATGTCATTGCAGCAACTCAGAATGGTCCTCAGTGGTTTGTATGGCCCCCATGTGCTTGTATGCATACCTGACAACGTCGGGGGAGGCTCCTAATGAGACCACGGATGGTGTCCTGGGGGATTTCCTCCCAGATCTGGACAAGGGCATCTCTGAGCTCCTGGACAGTCTGAGGTGCAACCTGGCGGCGTCGGATGGACCGAAACATGATATCCCAGAGGTGTTCTATTGGATTTAGGTCAGGGGAGCGTGGGGGCCATTCAATGGTATCAATTCCTTCATCCTCCAGGAACTGCCTGCATACTCCCCCCACGAGGCCATGCATTGTCATGCACCAGGAGGAACCCAGGACCCACTGCACCAGGAGGAACCCAGGACCCACTGCACCAGGAGGAACCCAGGACCCACTGCACCAGCGTAGGGTCTGACAATGGGTCCAAGGATCTCATCCCGATACTTAATGGCAGTCAGGGTGCCATTGTCTAGCCTGTAGAGGTCTGTGCGTCCCTCCATGGATATGCCTCCCCAGACCATCACTGTCCCACCACCAAAACGGTCATGCTGAACCATGTTACAGGCAGCAGAACGTTCTCCACGGCTTCTCCAGACCCTTTCACGTCTGTCACATGTGCTCAGGGTGAACCTGCTCTCATCTGTGAAAAGCACAGGGCGCCAGTGGTGGACCTGCCAATTCTGGTGTTCAATGGAAAATGCCAATCGAGCTCTATGGTGCCGAGCAGTGAGCACAGGGCCCACTAGAGGATGTCGGGCCCTCAGGTCACCCTCATGAAGTCTGTTTCTGATTGTTTGATCAGAGACATTCACACCAGTGGCCTGCTGGAGGTCATTTTGTAGGGCTCTGGCAGTGCTCATCCTGTTCCTCCTTCCACAAAGGAGCAGATACCGGTCCTGCTGATGGGTTAAGGACCTTCTACAGTCCTGTCCAGCTCTCCTAGAGTAACTGCCTGTCTCCTGGAATCTCCTCCATGCTCTTG
Organism: Staurois parvus; assembly: GCF_062004578.1. Classification (NCBI taxonomy): domain Eukaryota; kingdom Metazoa; phylum Chordata; class Amphibia; order Anura; family Ranidae; genus Staurois; species Staurois parvus. Next base: position 1,506,292 of record NW_028318244.1, on the reverse strand, counting down.
AGACTGTGCTGGGAGACACAGCAAACCTTCTGGCAATGGTACATATTGATGTGCCATCCTGGAGGAGTTGGACTGCCTGTGCAACCTCTGTAGGGTCCAGGTATGGCCTCATGCTACCAGTAGTGACACTGACCCTAGCCAAATGTAATACTAGTGAAAAACAGTCAGAAATGATGAGTAGGAAAAAAATGTCAGTGATCTCCACCTGTAAAATCATACATATTTATAAAGTTTGGCTTTAGATACACTTTACCCTTTGGCTGCTGGAGCCATTTTTATGTTTTTTGCAATAAGAGGGGGCAGAAAGCAGTCCAGCCACGGGACCTCTTTCATTAGACTTGCGGTGTATACAGCGGATAGCTGAGCTGTAGCTGCCGGTAGTGTGTGTAGAACACCCCACTGCCACCACTGTAGGGCTTATGGAGGTGGCAGTAACAGGGTCAAAGCCTTTTTTTTCCCTCCAGTTTATAGCTAGTCCTCTTCTATATTGAAACTTATTACTCTCAATTTCCTGCAACCTTCCATTTTCACAATATATTATAACCCTTTGAAGCTGCAGCAGTTATTTAAGCCCCCCCCCCCTTCATTTACTGTCTGAACAACTTCAATCATCCTCAATCCCCTCTCCTTGTTATTCATACTACCATTGTCCCATCTTTCACAGCTATTAACTTTCTCTGCCATTGATAATTTTGTTTCTGAGCGTTATATGAAAAAAAAAAAAAAATTCCGGGCATCCCTTTAGACATGCATGTTCTCTGGGTTGTGCTGATGTTTACTGTGCAATCTGCTGATCAGTTGATTAAAGTGATTCTAAAGCCTAAACATTTTTTACCTTAATACGGGGAATGCATTAAGGTTAAAAAAATGTTCCAGTACCTGTATTGCTCCCTAACCCCCCCCCCCTTATACTTTCCTGAATCCTCACTCAGGCCTGGTTCACACCTATGCATGTTGCAATCTGCTGTGAGAAAAAGTGTCCCTGACCAGGGGCGGACTGACCATTTGGAAGCTAGGGCACTGCACGAGGGCCCGGGGTCAGTAGGGGGCCCCATGAGATGCCCCTGGTACCTTTTCCATAGGTTTTTTTGAGTTTGGGCAAGGACACAGGGGCCCCATGATCCCCTATTGCCCGGGGGCCCCATGAGTTGTCAGTCCGCCCCTGTCCCTGACCCTATTAAAAATGCAGCTGCTGAAAATGCATAGATGTGAATGTCCATGTTAAATGGACTGCAGTGAGTTTCTGCAAAAAGCACTGAAAATACATAGGTGTGAACAAGGCCCAAATCTAGCACTGTGCCCACCTGTAGCAGCTCTCCCTGGTCTCACAGACTTTGCATTGGCTCCCGCTGCTGTCAGTCAAATCATGTGAGGAGGTTGCAGAGCACAGGGCCGAGCCATGCTATCTACGTCTATATATGCAGACAGCGGAGCTTGGGATTGAACTCACAGGTGTGCCACCAGAGGAAGCAGCTTCCCATGGTCGCTCACTGAGAAGAGGAGAGGCTGAGAGCGCCAGTGAGGAACCCCAGGAGAGGTGGATCCAGGCTTCTCTATGCAATACAGGGGACAATACAGGTACTGGAACATTTTTTTACCTTAATGCAGGAAAAACATTAAGGTAAAAATGTTTATGCTTTAGGGCCACTTTAGGCAACTGATCAGCAGATTGCACGGATCCTCCTCTTCTGGTCAGCAGATTGCACGGATCCTCCTCTTCTGGTCAGCAGATTGCACGGATCCTCCTCTTCTGGTCAGCAGATTGCACGGATCCTCCTCTTCTGGTCAGCAGAATGCACGGATCCTCCTCTTCTGATCAGCAGATTGCACGGATCCTCCTCTTCTGATCAGCAGATTGCACGGATCCTCCTCTTCTGGTCAGCAGATTGCACGGATCCTCCTCTTCTGATCAGTAGATTGCACGGATCCTCCTCCTCTGATTAGCAGAATGCACGGATCCTCCTCTTCCGATCAGCAGATTGCACGGATCCTCCTCTTCTGATTAGCAGAATGCACAGGTAATAACATGTTTGTTATTAAAAAAAAATAGATTTTACAATCACTTAAAAGCGGTAGTAAACCTAAAAAAAATAAAAAAAATTCCCCTGCATCGCATACTAACACATTATGAAAGACTTATCTGAGAACAAAGCCCTCCAGTGGCGAGTTGTCACTGCTGCAGAGGCTTCCATCTTCACTCAGTCTTCCTTCTGGGATCCTGGGCTGCAGCTGAAGCAGCGATGACATCACTCCAGCGCATGCATGGGAGCTACGGCCGCAGCACACAGCTGTTACAGTGATGTCACCGCAACACATAGTGATGTCACCGGCTGCCGCTCACTAGAATACCTCCTAAATGTAGAACGTTTAGGAGATATTCGTTTTACCTACAGATAAGCTGTATTATATGCTGACCTGTAGGTAAAAGTATAAAAATTGAGTTTACTACCACTTTAATTACAAATCAAGCAACTGGTCAACAGATTGCACAGCTAAAATCTGCAACACAAAGTGGTCAGAAGGGAGGAGCATGCATGTCTAAAGGGATGCTGTGGATGTGTTCTTTAATTATAACGCTCTTGAATGAAGATCCACTGCTGTGATGTGAAACTTGTAGCATAAACCAGCAGACAGGCCCAATGATGACATCACTGGGTCTCAATTAAGGTATTCCATGAAAGCAAAATTATTTGCTTGAAAAATGATAATTGGATACAAGCAAGGCCACATATTAAAGTGCTCAGGAGCGAGGATAAATACATTTGGTATCTTGATGTGCTTTGTGTATTTCTTCCAGATCCGTGCATAAATCAAGCGTGATACTTCCCGTAATAAAGACCGCTCTCTCTCCTTGTGCAGGGGGACTGGTCTTGTCTCTGCCCCTTCCTGTAGTTTTCTGTAGTGGGTGGGGCCTGCTGGGTCCCTCCCACAGCTCTGCTCTTTGCACAGGCAATGTACAGCACAGTGATGGTGTCACTGCTACTTTTACAAGGTACTATCTGGGTTTGCAAAGGCATTAGGTGCAGACAAAGTGGATTTATATCCCTTGTGGCTACTGAGGAATAGATTTAAATATTTTTTTTTTTGTACCTGGAGTTCAGCTTTAAGATGCATTGCGGTAACGGAGCCCGTTCATTTAACGGATGCGCACCCTAATGCACAGAAAATTGGGCGTGACCCTTTCCATTGAGTGTCGGATACACATCTCATGGCAGCTGGGCTTCAATGATGTTCTGTGTATAGGAGCAGAGCTCTTTCTGATCCTCCATCATGAAGTATTGCTTGGAATGGGGACGTGGGGTGGGGGCGAGAGGGCGAGGGGTACATGTCATTTCTTGCCTGGGTTTCCTCTCCCGTCTGATCCTGGCAGGAGGCTCGGCCCTCAGGATCGCCTCTTTGTGGAACGGGGTAGCTTGCAGCCAGCGAAAGTGTTTTATTTATATCGATTGTTCCGGAGAAGAATGAAATCTCTGACTGCCCTGGAGGAGAATAAGCTGCATCGCTTGTCTGTCGAGTTGAGTCTCAAAGCCGGGGCCTTGCTCAGCCTGCGTGTGCGCTCTTAAAGGGGTGGCGGCAGGCTGAGCGCAGGACTGGCCTGGATAATGAGAGCTGTGAATGGGCAGGATATGGAAGGACTGGTGGAAACAGAAACAAAAAAAATAACTGAATTTTCTACACAGCCATACCAAAAGAGAAATAAAGACTGAGAATGAACAGGCTGCATGCCCTATAGCCCTCCATGTGATTCACTTAGTGCTTCCATGTTAGAGTGTATCATTGCTGACAGAGGGTGCTCAGGGGTCACTGTCAGGGGCGGACTGACAACTCATGGGGCCCCCGGGCAATAGGGGATCATGGGGCCCCTGTGTCCTTGCCCAAACTCAAAAAAGCCTATGCAAAAGGTACCAGGGGCATCTCATGGGGCCCCCTACTGACCCCGGGCCCTCGGGCAGTGCCGAGTTTCCAAATGGTCAGTCCGCCGCTGGTCACTGTATGACTTGGGATGCTTAGGGTCACAGGGTGACTAGGATGCTCAAGAGTCACAGATGACTCAGGATCAGGAGTGGACTGACCATCTGTAAACTCGGGCACTGCCCGAGGGCCCGGGGTCAGTAGGGGGCCCCATAAGATGCCCCTGATACCTTTTTCATAGGCTTTTTTGAGTTTGGGCAAGGACACAGGAGCCCCATAATCCCCTATTGCCTTGGGGCCCCATGAGTTGTCAGTCCGCCCCTGCTCAGGATGATAAGGGGTCACTGGGTGACATGGAATGTTCAGGGGTCACTGGTTGTCCAGGATTCTCAGGGGTCACTGGGTGACTAGGGATGGTCAGGGGTCGCTGGGTGACTAGGGATGGTCAGGGGTCGCTGGGTGACTAGGGATGGTCAGGGATCCCTGGTTGTCCAGGATTCTCAGGGGTCACTGGGTGACTAGGGATGGTCAGGGGTCGCTGGGTGACTAGGGATGGTCAGGGATCACTGGTTGTCCAGGATTCTCAGGGGTCGCTGGGTGACTAGGGATGGTCAGGGATCACTGGTTGTCCAGGATTCTCAGGGGTCGCTGGGAGACTAGGGATGGTCAGGGGTCACTGGGTGACTAGGGATGGTCAGGGGTCGCTGGGTGACTAGGGATGGCCAGGGGTCGCTGGGTGACTAGGGGTGGTCAGGGGTCGCTGGGTGACTAGGGATGGTCAGGGGTCGTTGGGTGACTAGGGATGGTCAGGGGTCGCTGGGTGACTAGGGATGGTCAGGGGTCGCTGGGTGACTAGGGATGGTCAGGGATCACTGGTTGTCCAGGATTCTCAGGGGTCGCTGGGTGACTAGGGATGGTCAGGGGTCGCTGGGTGACTAGGGATGGTCAGGGGTCACTGGGTGACTAGGGATGGTCAGGGGTCGCTGGGTGACTAGGGATGGCCAGGGGTCGCTGGGTGACTAGGGATGGTCAGGGGTCGTTGGGTGACTAGGGATGGTCAGGGGTCGCTGGGTGACTCGGGATGGTCAGGGGTCGCTGGGTGACTCGGGATGGTCAGGGCTCACTGGGTGCCTTGGGATACTCAGGGGTCATTGGGTGACATGGAATGCTCAGGGATCACTGGGGGCTTTGGATGCTCAGAGGTCACTGGGTGACATGGGGTGGTCAGGGCTCACTGGATGACTTAAGAATCTCAGGGGTCAATAGGTAGCTTGGAACAGTCTGAGGTATCTGGATGATGTGGCATACACAGGAGTCACTGGTTGACTCTGAGTACTCAGGGGTCAATGAATGACTATCCCAAGCGACCCCAGTGACAGGGGTCTCAGGAGGCACTGGGTGACTTGGGATGCTCAGGGATCAGTGGGGGCTTGGGATGCTCAGGGGTAACTGAATGACGTGGGAAAATAAAAGAACAGAACAAAATACAGCAGAAAATAACAGAGTAAAACAGAACAAAATAGAATAGATGATAAAGGAATAGAAAATAATATAATCCATTAGAATAGAATAGAAAAGATTAGAATAGAAAATCAAAGAAAGGAATATAATTAAGTAAAACAGAGCAAAATAGAACAGAAAATAAAAAAATTAAAAAAAATAGGATCCATTAGAATAGAATAGAAAAGATTAGAATAGAAAATCAAAGAATAGAATAGAAAGGAATAGAATCATTTAGAATAGAATAGAAAAGATTAGCATATAAAATCAAAGAATAGAATAGAAAATAATAGAGTAAAACAGCACAAAATAGAACATAAAATAAAGGAATGGAATAGAATCAATTAGACCAGAATAGAAAAGATTAGAATAGAATAGAAAATAAAAGAATAAAATAGAAAAGATTTGAATCGAGAATCAAAGAATAGAATGGTATAAAAAAAAGTGTAGAAAAGCAATGGAATAGATAATCAATGCCTTCTGAAATACTTTGCAAAAAATTGTGGGCTGTGCTATGGTGATGTGAGTAGTGAACAACAAAGGCACTGTGAAAATTTTGCTGAAACAGAAATTTCCAACATGGTCATGGAACTCCTCATATAGCCCATATTCCATCCAAAACACATGGATTGTGGATTATGGATTGTAATGTTGGAATTGTTTTCGAATCTGTTTTGAAATTTCAAATTCATTCGATTTCAAATAAACAAAAAGAATTCCAAAAAACGAATTTAAAGAATTAAGCTAATTGAACGAATCAAAATAAATTTTTTCATGTTGCACATGTCTAGTTTCAGTGGGGTGCCATTCAAAATGAAGGCACGGCAAGGCATGCGTTTGTGTAAATGGGCCCCGATGGAAGAGGAATGCGCACGCCTCGCAGGCGAACAATCGCCGTCTGTCATGCAGTAGTAGAAGTGTCCAGGACAGTTAATCCCGGGAAGCCTTTGATCCCATTCTTGGGTTGTGAAAGGCCTGTGCAGCGAATGGCGGCGGCAGTGCCGGGACAGTGACGGTGAGTTGCGTCAGCATGGTCACCAGCTGATGAGAATGTGAGTCATCCTGGGGGCTTCCTGTCCGCTCCTTGCACCTCAATGTGCTCACCTGTACGTTGCTGGCTCAGGCCGTGCCATGACAGATGCTGTTGGGATTGTTGGTGGCCTCCAGCTCAGGTCTCCAGCTCAGGTCTCCAGCTCAGGTCACCGGCTCAGATCTCAGCTCAGGTCTCCAGCTCAGGTCACCAGCTCAGGTCTCCAGCTTAGGTGTCCAGCTCAGGTCACCAGCTCAGGTCACCAGCTCAGGTCTCCAGCTCAGGTCTCCAGCTCAGGTCACCAGCCCAGGTCTCCAGCTCAGGTCACCAGCCCAGGTCTGCAGTTCAGGTCACCAGCTCAGGTCTCCAGCTCAGGTCTCCAGCTCAAGTCACCAGCTCAGGTCTCCAGCTCAGGTCACCAGCTCAGGTCTCCAGCTCAGGTCACCAGCCCAGGTCTCCAGCTCAGGTCTCCAGCTCAGGTCTCCAGTTCAGGTCACCAGCTCAGGTCTCCAGCTCAGGTCACCAGCTCAGGTCTCCAGCTCAGGTCACCAGCCCAGGTCTCCAGCTCAGGTCTCCAGCTCCAGCACTGGTCAGACCACTGCAGAGAGGATGCTGCTTACATATATAGCACTGGTCAGACAACTGCAGAGAGGACACTGCTTACATAGATAGCACTGGCCAGACCACTGCAGAGAGAGTCTTTGATGTAAGGGGGACTCTGATGGGGAACCTCATGTAAGGGAGGACTCTGATTTAAGGGGGCCTCTGGTGGGGACTTTGACCAAATTCAAAAAGTCGTTCAACAAAATCTGAAAAGTCGTTCGTAATCAAAAAGATTTCAACCGAATTCGAAAAATTTTTGAAAACTAATGGGGAGCAGGAGACCAGTCCTTAAAGTGGAACTTCCCTTATTGGTTGCAGCTCCGCTTTAAATTTGTTTTCCAATGATTTATTAAATTTTGTTTTCGAATCAAATTGCGGACGAATCGTTTCATTATTTTGGATTTGTTTAACCACTTCCTGTCCGGACACTTTTACCCCCTTCCTGTCCAGGCCAATTTTCAGCTTTCAGCGCTATCACACTTTGAATGACAATTGCGCGGTCATGCGACACTGTACCGATATGAATTTTTTAGCATTTTTTTGAGACAGATAAAGCTTTATTTTGGTGGTATTTATTCACCGCTGGGATTTTTATTTTTTTTGCTATATAAATGAAAATGTCCAATAATTTTGAAAAAAAGTGTTTTTCTTATAAAATTTTGCAAATAAATAATATTTCATCATAAATCTTTATTCCGTTATCTTTTTAGTAAAAAAAAAAAACCAAATTAGTTTATAACCATAAATTATATTTTTTTAAATTTTTTTTTACATTTTTATTTTATTTGTTTATATTATTATTATTTATGTTTTTTTTTTTCTACATACTGTCACCCTAGCGACACTGTACTACTTGTGGGGGGTGATGAAGATTTTTTCTTTTTACACTGATTGCTTTTACACCCATATAGGATGTACAAGCAATCATTTCTCCTCTCTGGCTGCATTCTTGCAGCCATTGAGAACTACTGTGTGAGCTGTGATTGGTCACAGCTTGTCACATGGTACCAGGCTGTTGTGAATAGCCCTGTACCATGTGACCTCTGTGATCATTCACAGATTTCACACGTAGTAAGCAATGATGTCAGAAGTGACATCTTGCTTACTACTCTGCATGTGATCACTGATTGGCCAATCAGTGATCACATGATTGGGACCTCACACAGAGGTTCTTTACGACGATCGGTGTTCCACTGTGTCCGGAGGACACAGTGGGCACCGGATCGCGGTGCTGCGCGCTCCCAGGGAGCGCTCACAAGCAGGGTGCGGGGAGGCCATTTATAAACAGTCACCTGACCCTACACTGCCACCGTCCGGCCGTTTATTTACAATGGTGGAAAGTGGTTAAGGGGGACTCTGATGGGGAAACTTTTGGGATTTATTTCGGTAATAGAAAACATTTCGACCGCATTTGAAAAGTCGTTCATTTTCGAAATTGATTCAACAAAATCTAAAAAGTCGTTCGTAATTGAAAAGATTTCAACCGAATTAAAAAAAAAATCTGAAAAATAACGGGGAGCAGGAGACCGGTCCTTAAAGCAGAACTTCCCCTTTTGGTTGCAGCTCTGCTTTAAATTTGTTTTCAAATGTTTTGTTCGATTTCATTTTCAAATTTGAATTAGTTTTCGAATCGAATTGCGGCCGAATTTCGTTTAGTTATTTTGGATTCGTTTAAATGAATTATTTTTTTAATTTGTTATTTGGATACATCCAAATCTCTGAATAACAAAAAAATTTGTCTGAAATGCGATTCGAAGCGCAACGAACCGCACATGTCTAGAACCTTTTATATCTGTCCAGAGTTCAGCTTTCACCGACTGCATGGTGTATGAATGGATGAGGGGGGAATATTGAATGAAAGGATCTCTATAGGTGAGCTCTCAGCAGATTCAGTACATAAAAGGCCGCCGGCTCCCTGCCCGGGTCGCTCCGAAGAATCCAGTTCCAGCATGCAGGGAATGTCTGCTTGGAAAGGCATGGCCAGCGGCGGACTGACCACTCGAGCACTGGGGCACTGCCTGAGGGCCCGGGGACAGTAGGGGGGCACATGAAATACCCTTGTTACCTTTTTTATAGACTTTTTAGGGTGTGCTTTGACCCAGGGGCCCCATGATCCCCTATTGCCCGGGTGCCCCATGAGTTGTCAGTCCACCCCTGGGCATGGCTCTCCATTCATTGGACGTTCTTCATGTCCCGCGCTTTACGTTTGATCCTTTCAATCCTTCATTTATTCCTGCAAGGATTTCTCCATTGTAAGAGATGGTTCTGCTTTGTGCTCCCGCCATGGTTGTTAGGGGGTCCCCCAGATCACAGGCCATGGTTGTTAGGGGGTCCCCAGATCACAGGCCATAGTTGTTAGGGGGTCCCCCAGATCACAGGCCATGGTTGTTAGGGGGGTCCCACAGATCACAGGCCATAGTTGTTAGTGGGTCCCCCAGATCACAGGCCATGGTTTTTAGGGGGTCCCCCAGATCACAGGCCATGGTTGTTAGGGGGGTCCCACAGATCACAGGCCATGGTTGTTAGGGGGTCCCCCAGATCACAGGCCATGGTTGTTAGGGGGTCCCCCAGATCACAGGCCATGGTTGTTAGGGGGGTCCCCCAGATCACAGGCCATTGTTGTTAGGGGGTCCCCCAGATCACAGGGCATGGTTTTTAGGGGGTCCCCCAGATCACAGGCCATGGTTGTTAGGGGGTCCCCCAGATCACAGGGCATGGTTGTTAGGGTGGTCCCCCAGATCACAGGCCATGGTTGTTAGGGGGTCCCCCAGATCACAGGCCATGGTTGTTACGGGGTCCCCCAGATCACAGGCCATGGTTGTTAGGGGGGTCCCCCAGATCACAGGCCATGGTTGTTAGGGGTTCCCCCAGATCACAGGCCATAGTTGTTAGGGGGGTCCCCCAGATCACAGGCCATGGTTGTTAGGGGGGTCCCCCAGATCACTGGCCATGGTTGTTAGGGGGGTCCCCCAGATCACAGGCCATGGTTGTTAGGGGGGTCCCCCAGATCACAGGCCATGGTTGTTAGGGGGTCCCCCAGCGCACAGGGCATGGTTGTTAGGGGGGTCCCCCAGATCACAGGCCATGATTGTTAGGGTGGTCCCCCAGATCACAGGCCATGGTTGTTAGGGGGTCCCCCAGATCACAGGAGCTCCCACTTCCATGACGATATTGTGGATTACAGCTGTCAGGGCTCCTTATGACTGAGACAAGCCATACCCCCTTCATCTCCCTCCATACCATTCTCTCTGGGTGGGAGGAAGTACAGCAAATCTGGATTTAAAGGATCAGTCCACCCCAAAGTGATATTTTAGTGTTGTGTGCAGCCTGGTGGGCTGAGTCTTCTCTTGGCTTCTAATAAAGCTTGAATGTTCCAACAGTTGTGGACAATGTTCCATGAGTTCCGATTCTGTTTCCACCCACCTTTGTGGGTCCCGGCTCCTTCTGTAGCACTCTACATTAAATAAAATCAAGCAGGGATGGTGGGAGCCCCTCATAATGCTTGCAGCAGGTGTGCAGAACCAGGGATTCAAAGCAGGAATGGTGGGAACCCCTTGTAATGGGCACAGTAGGTGTACAGACCCAGGAACTAGGCACAGGGATGGTGGGAACCCCTCTTAATGGGCGTAGCAAGTGTGCAGACCCAGGAATTCGGCACAGGGATGGTAGGAACCCCCCCATAATGGGCACAGCAGGGGTACAGATCGGAAAACTCAGCACAGGGATGGTGGGAACCCCTCATAATCGGCACAGAAGGTGTACAGACCCATGAACTCAGCACAGGGATGGTGGGAACCCCTCATAATGGGCACAGCAGGTGTACAGACCCAGGAACTAGGCACAGGGATGGTGGGAACCCCTCATAATGGGCATAGCAGGTGTGCAGACCCAGGAATTCGGCACAGGGATGGTAGGAACCCCCCCATAATGGGCACAGCAGGTGTACAGACCCATGAACTAGGCACAGGGATGGTGGGAATCCCTCATAATGGGCACAACAGGTGTACAGACCCGTGAACTAGGCACAGGGATGGTGGGAACCCCTCATAATGGGCACAGCAGGTGTACATGTACGTTTTTCTTCTGTTATTCTCTATGCTGTACGGTTGGTCATTGCAACCATGTTTATGTGTAAAGCCTTTTGGAACAATGCAGGTTTATTGCACCGTGTCCTTGGTTGACCAGTTAAGCTGGTAGTTCCTGAGTAGCAAAGGTTAATGGCCATGTTGTCCCACTCATTTCAGGAAGGTTCCACCACCTACTATAGAAATAGGGGCTCATCAGTGCCCTAGGGTAAGGTTGGGAATGTAGCTGTGTTCTGAACCACTCCTTGAGGGGAGCCCGGTTGGGGTTCCCAATGGGGACTGGAACCTATGGACTTGTGCTACCTCAAACTGGACCTTATTATGGATTATTGCCTCCTCGTGTTGGATTTACTGCCTATTAGGGACTCTTGCCTTAAGAAAGACTCTTTATGGACTTTGCCACCTGTCTAAGGTACGACTACCTCATGGGGCATTATTCAGGGGCCACTAGGAAACGTTTGTACAGGAAAACACGTAGAAGATTCGTCCATCTAAAATGCCTGGTCTGAAGGCTCTAGAGTAGTGGTTCTCAACCTTCCTAATGCCGTGACCCTTTAATACAGTTCCTCATGTTGTGGTGACCCCCAACCATAAAATTATTTACCCAGCAATTATAATTCATGAGTGTCGTTTTACCTCCAATACTGCTGCTTTCAACACAGTAGCTGCTTTTAACAGAGTAGCTGCTTTCAACACAGCAGCTGTTTCTACACAGTAGCTGCTCTTTACACATCGGAAATATGTGTTTTCTGATGATCTTAGGGGACCGCTGTGAAAGGGTTGTTCGACCCCCAAAGGTGTCGCGACCCACAGGTTGAGAACCACTGCTCTAGAGGAATGCATGCAAGACGTATCACAAAGCAGGGATTATAATAGGGGATCATTTATTTTGATTGCAACCCCCCCCCCCCCCAAAGCATTAAAGCAACACACCTGCATTGGCAGCCCATCATTTTCACAAGTGTGTTAATGCGTTGAAAAATGTAAATGAGTCTTAAAAAAAAAAAGAAGCCCTGACTGTTAGGGTTGCTTAAGAATCTGAATATTCAGCCTTCAAAGTGCACCCGCGTTGAATTGTAGTCCTCTAAGGGTTCATTCACATAACCCGCATTGCAGGTATGGTGCCGCAACACGCATCTAAAATGCGTTGCCTTGCAAAAAAATGCAGCATATCTGCCACTTCCTTTTTTTTTCTTAGTGTTTTAAAAAGCTTTATTGCCACCTTGAGGCATACAAAAAGCCAAAGCACTACACTCACCGGCCACTTTATTAGGTGCACCTTGCTAGTATCAGGTTGGATCCACTTTTGCCTTCAGAACTGCCTTAATTCTTCATGGCGTAAATCCAACAAGGTGTTGGAAACATTCCTCAGATTTTGGACCTTATTGACATGATAACATCACGCAGTTGCTGCAAATCTATCAGCTGCACATCCATGATGTGAAATCCAACACAACAAACACTTTTCTCCTGTGCTGGGAACTGACTCAGTAGACCCAATAGGAATATTCTGCAATGTGCACTGCTTGCTGCCCTCTACAGAACAGGGTGGTCCAAAAACACTAGATGCAAACGGAGAAACAAAAAAAGGGTGCACCGACCTAGTGCATTATTTAAAAATATATTTATTGAAGGAACAAAGTAAGTATCATACTCACAATAGACATAAAAACACAGGCATGTCAAACTGAACAAGATGTATGATCCAAACAGCATCTGAGTCCATACGATGGAACCCTGGATGACCAACTGGCTAACGTGTTTCGAGGACACAACCTCTTCCTCAGAGCCAACCCTCTGAGGAAGAGGTTGTGTCCTTGAAACGCATTAGCCAGTTGGTCATCCAGGGTTCCATCGTATGGACTCAGATGCTGTTTGGATCATACATCTTGTTTCTCCGTTTACATCCATGATGCGAATCTCCCGTTCCACCACATCCCAAAGGTGCTCTATTGGATTGGGATCTGTTGACTGTGGAGGCCATTGGAGTACAGTGATCTCATTGTCGTGTTCAAGAAACCAGTGTGAGATGATTTGAGCTTTGTCTCATGGAGCATTATCCTGCTGGAAGGAGCCATCAGAAGATGGGGACACTGGAGTCATATGACATGGTGCATTATCCTGCTGGAAGGAGCCATCAGAAGATGGGGACACTGGAGTCATATGACATGTTGCACTGTCCTGCTGGAAGGAGCCATCAGAAGATGGGGACACTGGAGTCATATGACATGGTGCATTGTCCTGCTGGAAGGAGCCATCAGAAGATGGGGACACTGGAGTCATATGACATGGTGCATTATCCTGCTGGAAGGAGCCATCAGAAGATGGGGACACTGGAGTCATATGACATGGTGAACTATCCTGCTGGAAGGAGCCATCAGAAGATGGGGACACTGGAGTCATATGACATGGTGCATTATCCTGCTGGAAGGAGCCATCAGAAGATGGGGACACTGGAGTCATATGACATGGTGCATTGTCCTGCTGGAAGGAGCCATCAGAAGATGGGGACACTGGAGTCATATGACATGGTGCACGATCCTGCTGGAAGGAGCCATCAGAAGATGGGGACACTGGAGTCATATGACATGGAGCATTATCCTGCTGGAAGGAGCCATCAGAAGATGGGGACACTGAAGTCATATGACATGGAGCATTATCCTGCTGGAAGGAGCCATCAGAAGATGGGGACACTGGAGTCATAAAGGGATGGACATGGTCAGCAATAATACTCAGGTAGGCCGTGGCGTTTAAACGATGCTCAGTTGGTACTAAGGAGCCCAAAGTGTGCCAAGCAAATCTCCACCACACCATGACACCTCCACCACCAGCCTGAACCGTTGATACAAGGCAGGATGGATCCATGATTTCATGTGGTTTATGCCAAATTCTGACCCTACCATCTGAATGTCGCAGCTGAAATCCAGACTCATCAGACCAGGCAACAGTTTCCAATCTTCTATTGTCCAATTTTGTTGATCCTGTGTGAATTGTAGCCTCTGTTTCCTGTTCTTAGCTGACAGGAGTGGCACCCGGTGTGGTCTTCTGCTGCTCATCTGCTTCAAGGTTCGACATGTTGTGCATTCACAGATGGTATTCTGCATACCTTGGTTGTAACGAGTGGTTATTTGAGTTACTGTTGCCTTTCTATCATCTCGAACCAGTCTGCCCATTCTCCTCTGACCTCTGACATCAACAAGGCATTTTCGTCGACACAACTGCTGCTCACTGCATATTTTTTCATTCTCTGTAAACCCTAGAGATGGTTGTTCATGAAAATTCCAGTACATCAGCAGTTTCTGAAATACTCAGCCCATCTGGCACCAACAACCATGCCAGATTCAAAGTCACTTAAATCCCCTTTCTTTCCCATTCTGATGCTCGATTTGAACTTCAGCAAGTCATCTTTACCACGTCTAGATGCCTAAATGCATTGAGCTGCTGTCATGTGATTGGTTGATTACAATTGAACAGGTGTACCAAAAAAAAAGTGGCCGGTGAGTGTAAGTCACTGTAGAAGTGAAATGTGTTGGAGGGGGAAGGAACAGGGTCTGATAGAGATCTACAGTATATGCTTGGGCTTGTGTTGTATTCAAGTGGCAATAAAGTTTTTTGTTTTTTTTTAAATTGAAAAAATGGGCACGGTGTATGTACAGCATTCTTCATTGGCTTCCAGTATGCCGGGAAAGTATGAAGTCATCACCCATGGTTGGTGAGTGAGCCAGAAGACCATCTGGAGCGATAATCTTTGTATGCATTTACTCCATGAAGACATTGTTTGGCCAGTTTGGTGTGGATGAACTTGAGAGGCCTGTACAGAGCCCTGACCTCTACCCTACTGATCGCCACTGGGATGAGTTGGAATGCTGGTGTAGGTGAAGGTCATTCTCAACCAACAGGGTTTCTGTAGAGCAGTCATTCTCAACCAGGGTTCCGTGCAACCCTAGGGTTCCTCCAGAGGCTGCTAGGGATTCTTTAACTTGTGGCTAATTAACCTACCATGTGATGGTGCCTGGATAATTTGTGTGCAAAGCCATTTGGCAGAGCCAGTTGCATGACATCCCATGTCGGTAAGGGTGCAATTGTGACCACCATTGTAAGGGGCTTTATTCTCATTGACCACCAATGTAAGGGACATTCTTTACAATGACCACCAATGTAAACGTCATTCTTCCCACTGATCACCAATGTAAGGAACATTCTTCCTACTGATCACCGATGTAAGGGACATTCTTCCCACTGATCACCAATGTAAAGAGCATTCTTCCCACTGATCACCAATGTAAAGAGCATTCTTCCCACTGATCACCAATGTAAAGAGCATTCTTCCCACTGATCACCAATGTAAGGAACATTCTTCCCACTGATCACCGATGTAAGGAACATTCTTCCCACTGATCACCAATGTAAGGGACATTCTTCCCACTGATCACCGATGTAAGGGACATTCTTCCCACTGATCACCAATGTAAGGGACATTCTTCCCACTGATCACCAATGTAAGGGACATTCTTCCCACTGATCACCAATGTAAGGGACATTCTTCCCACTGATCACCAATGTAAGGAACATTCTTCCCACTGATCACGAATGTAAGGGACATTCTTCCCACTGATCACCAATGTAAGGGACATTCTTCCCACTGATCACCAATGTAAGGGACATTCTTCCCACTGACCACCAATGTAAGGAGCATTCTTCCCACTGATCACCAATGTAAGGAAGATTCTTCCCACTGACCACCAATGTAAGGAGCATTCTTCCCACTAACCTCAAATAATGAATTTTAGCAGGGGTTCCTCATGATTTGAGAATTATTTCCAGGATTCCCCTGTAGTAAAAGGTTGGGAAAACTCTAGGCCTAGAGTATCCAAATTTACTAAAGAAACAGCAAGTTTACTGTCCTTCAAACTTTGCGGGGGCCGGACTAGGGCCAATGAAAGTAGAAAATGTCCTGGTGTCAGTGGGAGGAATTGTTCCCTTTCGATGGTGTCAGTGGGGGAGGGGACAGTCACATTTCCCCATTGTTGGTGTCAGTGGATAAAATAGTGCCCCAAGGGCCGAGGAAAAGCAAGCAAAGGGGTCACAGTTTGGAGACCGCGGCTCTAGGCTTTGTGAGGCCTTTGGCAAAACTTGGACATGAGGCCCCACTCATAATTAATTCAAGTGATAAAAATTAGCTGTATAAATTGCCCCATATATCCAGCAAAGAGAAATGCCCCATATATCCAGCAAAGAGACTTGCCCCATATATCTAGCAAGGAGACATCCCCCATATATCCAGTAAAGAATCATGCCCCATATATCCAGCAAAGAGACATCGCCATGTATCCAGCTAAGATACAGTCCAATCCAGCTAAGAGACAGTCCAATCCAGTTAAGAGACAGTCCCAGCTAAGAGACAGTCCAATCCAGTTTAGAGACAGTCCCAGGTAAGAGACAGTCCAATCCAGCTAACAGCCCAATCCAGCTAAAAGACAGTCCCAGATAGGAGACAGTCCAAACCATCTAAGAGACAACCCAATCCAGCTAAGAGACAGTCTGTTGGGATGAAAGAGATAGGAGTGGAGGAGGAGGACATGGGATGGAGGAAAATGGGACTGGAGGAGGAGGACATGGGATGGAGGAGATGGGACTGGAAGAGGATATGGGATGGGGGAGATGGGACTGGAGGAGGAGGACATAGGGTGAAGGAGATGTGATTGTAGGAGAGGGACATAGGATGGGGGAGATGGGACTAGAGGAGGAAGATATGGTGTGGGGGAGATGGGTCTGGAGAAGGAGGAGGATATTGGATGGAGGAGATGGAACTGGAGGAGGAGGAGGATGTGGGATGGAGGAGATGGGATTGAAGGAGAAAAAGATGGGACTGGAGGAGGAAGAGACGGAACTAGAGAAGGAGGACATAGGATGGAGTATATATTAAGTTGTTAGAACGTTAAAATAAAATTGGGTGCACTGAAGGAATCAGTTGGATGACCAGTGGGAATATTTGATGGGACGACCAGAGGACAGGCCTTGTGGAATATTGGTGGTCAGGCCCAGGGAGGCCTAGGCCTAAAGCTGTGTAAGGGGTCCCAAAATTTCTGATGGCTGCCCTGGATGCACCAAAGGGCTCTGCCCAGCCTTCAGGATCTGCCACAGCTGTTGCAGTTCATCTACATAAAAAAAAAGGCCCAGACCTCCTTGACTGTGCACACTTGTGCAGAGGTGCTGAAAGTCTCTATTTGATCCAAAATCTTATTTAAAGAGGAACTTCAGTCCCCTTAATCATGGCTCTGCCCCCCCCCCCCTTTCCCCGGAGCAGTCATTTTTGATAGTCCAAAGAGTGTGCAAATGCACTAAAGGATATCCAATTGTGGGACAGGGACTGAGTTAGAGCCACACTGATTGTCTTTTGGAGTGAAGGTCTACTATAAATTGCCACCACCTCACCTTAATCTCTTAATTGTTGCCCTAATTGTTATATCTTCTTTTGCATAAAGTCACCTTATAATTCCACTTTAAATATAACTAAATAATAGCAAAAAAGTACATGGGGTCGATGATATCGTTGCAGCAAATCCTGTTTCAGCTGGAGGATTAAGTTACCACATTGTCGCTGGTTTTCTATTCCCATGTTGTCACTAAATTCTTCCTTTCCCTTCAAAGGCGGCAGATCCGACTCTGACCACAAGCATTGCATAAAATAACTATGTTCTCTCTCACATTGTCATTTTTAAGTCAGAAAAGAATTTCCAGCTCTTTACAGGACTTGGCAGGGGGAGGGAGAGTGTTCTGCGTGTACGGCAATAGCATGGAACCTAACCGCGCCATGTTGTGGGCAGATGTAGCCAGACCCAACCGTCTGTCTTCTATTTATTCTGCATTAAGCTAGCTGCCTCCTCCTGAGTTTTGGTTACGTGACTTTTTCTTCTCATAAACTATCTGTAGGATATTGCTGTTTTCAGATGAGGAAGTGATCTGAGGAAGTAGCATTTGTTATACACAATTTTCATTTTTTTGTATACGTTTGTTGATACATAAATTGAAACTAAAGAACTGTTGACTTTACCTTATAGGAACAATAATTAGTCCGTTACCTAAAACCCCTAAAAATGTTATGTCTGCAATTTACAATACAGTGCAAAATAGATATGCGCACGCTGGAAATTTTCATTTGGTTTAGTTTCAGATGCATTTGTTCATTGAAGAATTTTTGTTTCGTCATATTCGTTATGTTGGTCTGATTTGTTTTTGAAATTCGTTTCATATCTTCAGCATTAGTTTTGTATGTTTGTTAGTCTGGGTGGATTCTAAAATGTTTACAGTTTTTCTGGAAGATTGCTATATATTCTGATTTGGATTAGAATCAGAAGGATTCAGTATTTTTGCAGGAAGACATGGGGTGGGGGAGATGGGTCTGGAGAAGGAGGATATTGGATGGAGAAGATGGAACTGAAGGAGGAGGCTGTGGAATGGAGGAGATGGAACTGATGGAGATGGGACCGGAGGAGGAAGACATGGGGTGGGGGAGATGGGTCTGGAGAAGGGGATATTGGATGGAGGAGATGGAAATGGAGGAGGAGGATGTGGGATGGAGGAGATGGGATTGAAGGAGAAGGAGATGGGACTGGAGGAGGAAGAGACGGAACTAGAGAAGGAGGAGGACATAGGATGGAGTATATATTAATTTTTAAGAATGTTAAAATAAAATTGGGTGAAGTGAAGGACTCAGTTGGATGACCAGTGGGAATATTTGATGGGATGACCAGAGGGCAGGCCTTGGGGAATATTGGTGGTCAGGCACAGGGGGGCCTAGGCATAAAGCTGTGTAAGGGGCCCCAAAATTCATATTCGTTATATTGGTCTGATTCATTTTTGAAGTTTGTTTCATATCTTCAGCATTAGTTTTGTATGTTTGTTAGTCTGGGTGGATTCGAAAACGTTTGCAGTTTTTCAAAAGATTGCTATATATTCTGATTTGGATTAGAATCAGAAGGATTCAATATTTTTGAATGCTAGTCCAACCCACCAAGAGAAATGCCATGAGCTGATTGGACAATATCGACTGGAGTCATGTGCACTCGAATTAATGAATGGAACAAAATTCCTATCCATTCATTATCTGAATTATTGAAAAAATTTGAAAATGTAATTAATTTTCCCCATGGGCCAGAACTACTATTGCATCATGTGACATTATACAAATTAAACTAATGCACGGGTGTCAAACTGGCTGCCCTCCAGCTGTTGCCAAACTACAAGTCCCATGAGGCATTGCAAGACTGACAGTTACAAGCATGACTCCCAAAGGCAGAGGCATGATGGGACTTGTAGTTTCGCAACAGCTGTAGGGACGCCAGTTTGACACCCCTGAACTAATGCATTTGCAAATATAGTTCTAACTTTTGTTCGGATTCGTTGACATTAGTTGCTATATTAATTTGGAGATTCAAATCTCCAAAAATGAAATTTTCATCCAAAAATAAATCATAACAAAACGCACATGTCTAGTGCAGAAAAATTTACTTGTAGTAGACCGGGCCCCTGAGGAAGTCTTCTGTGATAGGGTGACCAAATGTTCATGGTTTCCAGGGACAGTTCCTGATTTTAGGGGCTGTCCTTGGGAAAAAAATGTCCCAGACTTTGTCCCTTGTTAAAAAAAATTTAAAGTCTTCTGCAATAGGGTGACCAGATGTTTTTTCGTTGTCCAGGGACAATTCCCGATTTTAGGGGAAAAATGTGACCCCAATTTTATAATAGCATTCATAATGGTTCCCCCGGCCAAGGTGGCTGAAGGGTAATTCATTTTGGCAACATTTCTGTGATTGGCCTGGAGTAGTTGAAGGGCGGGGAGGGGTGTGTCTGCTCTATTCTGTGTCTGGAGTTACTGATGAAGTCACATGGCAATATTAGGTGGTCTTCCCAGTCCCTTCCCTCTCGACTTTTCAGTGGGAGGAAAGGATGAGGATCATTTGTCACGTTGCTTGTCACAATGACCTGCCGTGCACACCTGGGCCTGCACTCTTATCCCAGAATAAAGTAGGCTCAGATGTTATGAATATCCCCGTAAGCCCCTAGTACAATTCAGCTGCACCCAACATTTGGTGTGGCATGCTTCGCATTCTGCTATTATCCCCCCACCGCCTGCTCCACACCTGTCCCACCACTAATAAAAGTGGGGGTGATCAGTAGGAGGCCCCCAGATTTCATTTTAAAAATCTGCTCACCTTATTCTGTGATAAAACCTGCTGTGCCAGACTGGAATACACCATTACATTACATTGGAGACACTTGGGGGTTTATTTACTAAAGCTGGAGAGTCCAAAATCAGACTCCCTTCTGCATAGAAACCAATCAGCTTCTAACCTCAGCTTGTTCAATGAAGCTTTGGCAATGAAACCTGGAAGCTGATTGGTTTCTGTGCAGAAGGGAGTCTGATTTTGTACTCTCCAGCTTTAGTAAATAAACCCCTTGGAGTCCGGTGTGTCTTGCCATTCTCTTGGGGAATCCAAGTTTGTTTGTTTTTTACCTAAGTGTGTTTTTTTTTACCTATTTGTGCATTAATTTGTATTTAGCATGGCCTAGTTTATAAATAAACATGTTGGGGGATAATTATGCCATTGCCTTTCAAGTTTGCTCTCCTTTTTTTTGTTCAGTGCTTTGTTGGAACAACGCACATGGTGTTGCGGAGCAAGACCTTTGGTGCGCAATGGCAGCAAAAGTACGGGACGCGTTTGTTGTGTTCTTCCTTTGAGGCTTAAGTTGTCCCTAAGATCATGATATGACACTGTGCTTTAACAAATAAAGTGGTAAAGGATAAATGGATGGTGGAATCAGCTGACTATACAACTGGAATATATTGGAAATATATATTCAAATATAAAGGATAGAGCTTGCTTGCTTGGCTGAGCAAACTACTTGACTGCTCACTTCTTCATAGTACAAAAAAACAAATCACCATGAAAAGCGGTCTACCCATGTACTGAAATCCTTGGTGTTCCAGTTGGGTCAGAGGTTCTGCTGTCCCCTTGAAGAAGGTTGAACTATCTTGCATTGATAATTTTCCTCTGCCATAAGTACTGTATCAATGCAGTTAAAGGACCAAGGGGATCCTTTGCAGGGCTGTCATCTACCCATGTACTGAAATCCTTGGTTTTCCAGTTGGGACAAAGGTTCTGCTGTCCCCTTGAGGAAGGTTGAACTGTCTCCAATTGATATTTTTTATCTGCTGAAAGTTCCATTGCAATGTATTTAAAGAACTGAGGGGATCCTCTGAAGGGGGAGGATGTGATCTTCAGACCTGATTTATAGCTACCCCTCCTTCCTTGGCTGTCATCTCTGGCAGTGTAGCACATTTGGAATAGAAACTTTCAACATGGGCCTAGATGTTCATCCAGCCAGGTTTCTGTTACAGAGGCCACGTCCCAGGATTTATTATAAGGCCATGTATAATCCTTGTTTGCTTTATGGATCTGAGATTATATAAAACCACTTTAATTGGGCTTTTTTTTTAGCTCTTGAAATAAGTCATGCTTGGATGAAAGGTGATCAATTGGTCCATGGACACTGGATTCAAACAGGGCTTTAAAAATATGGTATCCATGGTCCCAACTTAAAAACCTCACACTGTACAAAGCTGGATGTGTGGCAACCCTAGATGTAGCCAGAGCATAAGAAATCTATGTACAAACAGTCACCTCTTGTCTCCCTGGTGTCAATCATTTCATCCTCTACCAGTGCTCCAGGCTGCTGACCCAGGCCAAGACACAATGGGCTTCACAGGCCAACACAGGCCACTTGTTGGGCACCAGGGCCTAAATAACCCTTGTTGCACTGTGAATCCTTTCTTAGATATCAAATGTTTCTTTGGAAAATAAAGATTGTATAAAAACTGATAAAAAAACAGCTTAAAAACCTGTTTAATGTTTCAGTAATGTAAAATGAAATTGACTCAAATGCATAGTTTCCATTTATGGCCAATTCTAACCTAAAGCACAACTTAACTCCTATCATAACCTCAAACAAACTTCTGAACCCCAACACAACTCCATATCCTAAACTTTAAATTGATCTCAAACCCTAATACCAAACCTCCACCTTACTCCAAAAATGTAACTTTTAAAGCTGACCTTTAACCCAACTTCCAGAAACTCACTTTGAGGAGATTTCCTCTCCCTTCTTGTTGGGTCTCCAAGACTGGAAGTGAACAACATCTCTTTAGCAAGAAACATGATAGGGGTTTTAAAAATGAATGCCAGAAAAATCTAAAAACTGCTTTTGCAGTAGGGCTGCCCCTGCACTGCTAGGGTAAAAAGCTCAAATTTGTCTAGGGCAGGGGTCCAAAATTTCTAAACAAAGGGCCAGTTTACTTAACGGCATATTTACCGCAAGGCAAACAAGGCGTTTGCTTATGGCAGCAATTTTCAGGGGGGTGGGGGCGGAGCGTGTAGAGTGTTGGAGAGCGGCGGGGCTGGTGGTGGTGGGGGGGCGCCCAATTTTAGTGTTGCTTAGGGTAGCACGAGAACTAAATACACCACTGAGTTTACTGTCCTTCTGACTTTAGGGGGGCTGGACTAGGGCCAGTGGGAGTAGAAAATGTTCTGGCGTCCGGTGGGAGTATACAATACCTTATCTTTGGTGTCAGTGGGAGGACTAGTGCCTCATCAATGATGTCCATAGAAAGAATAGTGCCCCATTGTTGTTGTCAGTTGGAGAATTTGTGCTCCATTGTTGGTATCAGTGGGAGGAATTGTTGCCCATGGTTGGTATCAATGGAAGGAGTTGTGCCCCATCGTTGGTGTCAGTGGAAAGAATAGTGCCCTTTTGATGGTTTCATTGGGAGGAATAGTGCCCCATTGTTGGTGTCAGTGACAGGAATTATGCCCCATTGTTGGTGTCAGTGAATGGAATTGTGCCCCAAGGGCCAGATAAAGGTAAGTTTGGAGACCACTGGTCTAGGGTGCCATAAAAAAGTACTTTTACCTACCTTATCCCTTGTTCTCGCAGGTTCCTTCAACCAAAGTCGCTCTTTGGTGTTCCATATATTGGATCCTAACACTGATTCTAAACCACATACCAATTTGTAGAGTTAACCCTTGGCCTACAACTAAACCTTAACCGCAGCCTGACTCCTAAATGTAACCCAATGTAACCTCTGACCCTAAACCACAGTCTAGCTCCCAAACTTAACCAATTGTAACTTCTTATCCTAAACCTATCCTACAGCCCAAGTCCTAACAAAAAGCCAATGTAACCTCTGGCTTTAAACCTAAACCACAGCCAAACTTCTAAATATAATCCAGTATAAACTCTGGCCCTAAACCTAAGCCACAGTCCAACTTCTAAACTTAACCCATGTAACCTCTGGTCCTCAAACCTAAAACACAGCCCAACGTCTGCACTTAACCCAATATAACCTCTGGCAGTAAACCTAAGCTACAGCCCAACTTCTAAACTCAACCCAATGTAACCAATGGACCTCAAAAATTTGCCACAGTCCAATTCCTAAACTTAATTTAATTTATTCTGGCCCTAAACCCAAACCACAGCCCAACTCCTAAATTTATTTCAATGCAATCTCTGGCCATAAATCTTAACCACAGCCCAACTCCTAAACTTAATCTAACGTGACCTCTGGCCCTCAAACCTAAAACACGGCTCAACTCCTAAACTCAACTACAGCCAAATTCCTAAACTTAACACAGTGTAACATTTGGCCCTAAACCACAGCCCGACTCCTATACTTAATCCAATATAACCTCTGTCCCTAAACCACAACACAACAGCTAAACTTAACTCAGTGTAACCTCTGGCCCTCAAACCTAAAACACAGCCCAATTAGATTTTAAGCTCTTATGAACAGTGCCCTCGTATTCCTCTTGTATTTTATTGTATTGTGAATATTCCATCTCCCTTTGTATTGTAAAGCACTGTGAAAACTGTTGGCGTGAAATAATTCATAAACTTAATTCAGTGTAATCTCGGGCCCTAAACCTAAACCGCAACCTAATTCCTAAATTTACCCCAATGTAATCTTTGACCCTAAACCGCAGCCCAGTCCCTAAACTTAGAAACAGATAATTTATGGTAGAAAAATACTGAGCTATTTACTGTTGACTGGCTCACTGCCTCTGCGGGACGTTTATTCCAAACATTTACTACTCTTTCTGTAAATTACACTTTCTGAGATTAGTTTTGAATTTTCCTCCAGCTAGTTTAAGGTCATATTCCCGCGTTCTTGATTTTGGTTTCATGTTGAAAATACTGCCCTCCTGAACCTTATGCAACCCCTTGATGTATTTAAAGGTTCAGTCATGTCTCCCCTTTCCCTTCTTTCCTCTAGACTGTACATGTTAAGTTCCTGAAGTCGCTCTTGATATGTTTTATCCCCCTGAAAAAAATCACCATTTTTGTTACCCATCTCTGGACTCTTTCTATCTTCATCAATATATTTTGTAAGTGAGGTCTCCAGAACTGGACACAGTATTCTAAATTAGGTCTAACTAAAGATCTATATGGGGAACCAGGATCTCCTTCCTCCTTCTAGTGTTCCCTCTAGTGATGCATACTAGAATTCTATTCGTTTGGCCCAATGCCTGGCCACACTGTTTGTTCATCTTGCAATCATCTGAAATAAGTACCTCCAAATCCTTTTCCTCTGAAGTGCTGGCCAACACTGTGCTCCCAATGTTGTACTCTCTCAAGGGATTCTTTTCCCTAGGTTCTTTATTTTACATTTAGAATCATTGAACTGCAATTTCCACTTTTTTGACCAATCTCCCAGCAATGCCAAATCATGTTCTATGTTACAAACTCAACCCTATTATAACCCTAACCCTCAAATATCAACTATATTGCACACCTTTGTGTCATCAGCAAAAAGACATACCTTACTCAAAAACCTTTAGTTATATCACTTACATATACAGTAGATTAAATAGAACAGGACCTGGTACAGAGCCTTGTGGTACACCACTAGTGACTGGTCTCTGTTCCAAGTGAACCCCACCACACTATGAAATCTATCCTTTAGATAGCTTCATATCCACTGAACCACCAAGGGCTAAGTCCTAGTGTCAGGAATGGACTTGCCAATAATGGTGGGACTCACATGCCTTGTGGGCTGCAGTACCAGGGCTGGCCAGCGGGTGCTCTCAGCAATCAGAGACTCACCCCTGCAGACAGCCAAACACCTGAAGCTGATTGCAGGGGTTGTATTTAAGGAATGGCCAGACTCACAGTCAGGGCCTTGGTGTGTGTTTTTCCATTGGCCCCTGTATCTTGTATCCTGTGTTCCTGTTCCTGTTTCTGCCTGACTTGTTGCTGACCCTGCCTGATCCTGACCTCTGCTGACTTCTCCTGTTTGATCCCTGGCTTGTAACCCTGACCATTCTCTGCCTGACCCTCTGCACCGTGCTGCCCGTGAGTTACTGAACCCAGTTTGTGACCCCGACCACTCTCCCGCCTGTTCCTGGTACTCCGTTTGCCCGTTTGCTACTGACCCGGCCTGCCTGATGACTCTTGCATTGTATGTATTGTTATCGGTGGGTGGTTTGGTTTGTTTGCACTGTTTTTATGTTTAGTTTTGCACTGCTTTTTGTATTGTTAGTCTTAATAAATCATATTGTTTATACCATATCTGAAGCCTGCGTTTCCCTGTGTCAGTCCACACACTTCTGGTCATACCCGGAGCCCTGACACCTAGCTTGTACAACTTTTGTATTAGATCATTATGTGGAACTGTATCAAATGCCTTGGTGAAATCAAGATATGCTATGTCCACAGCACCGCCATGGTCCCAAAACATTGGTAATATAGTAAAAAAAATCCAATCAGATTAGTCTGGCATGATCTGCCCTCAGTAAAGCCATGCTGCTTTGGATCCAGCAAGTTGTGAGTTTTTAAGTGATCAGTGATGCTTCTTTTCAGGAGTGATTCCATTAACTTGACTACAACCGACGTTAAACTCACTGGCCTGTATTTGCCAACTTACCCCAATTTAATCTTTGACTCTAAACCTAAACCACAGCCCAACTTCTATACCAAATTCAATATATTCAGTAGTCCTAAACCTAAAGTACAGCCTGTCACGATCGCAAGATCGCTGCCACCAACATGCGACGATCCCACGATCCAATATGTGACAAACGCGGCGTCAGACCCCAGCCTTTCTCACCAAACTCATGACTGAAGGACTAGCCAATCTAAAACCGCGATGTCACATGCGTAACAATGCCACACCCAGCTGTACCCTGCACAACGATTTTCCAGCTAATGGACCACAGATCGATGTACCGGCAGCCTGAGCGATTGTTACTGGGTCAGGTTAATTACGCAATTAACTCTTCACACTGCCACCACCTCCTTTTTGTCAGAGAAAGAGGAAACTCGGCAATATCAGCTATAACACTATAATGATTGAAATAATCGTCTGTATAACACGCTCATAACACAGGTATCAAGGTCCTACCTTTCCTCAGGGCTTGTGCTGCTCCATGTGCTGGCATCCATCTTAGGTCTGCAAAGCATTGTGGGATCCTTTATGCTTTCAGCCCTCTGTGGCTCCTCCCAGGAGGTGGCGGCTTATCACATTTAAGTCTGCTGTTTGCAGCTGTCCATTGCATTCGTGTCCTGTCTGTTGCACAGCAGCAAGCTCCTGTTCAGTTAACTCTTTGCTCTCCTGGATACCAACTTGGCTTTGGCTAAGACTCCTCCTGGCTTCTGACCCCGGCTCTGGCGACCATTCTTTCTGGCTTCTGACCCCGGCTTTGGCTACGATTCCCACTGGTTCTTGACTTGATTATCCTGGAAGACGACCTCGGCAGGAGAACTTCTGTCCTACCAAGTCATCCGCTGTTGCTGTCGGACTTGCATAGACTCTTGCCTTGTTTCTGTGTAAATAAACCTACCTTTAATTGCACCTCCTTGTGTGTCTGGCTCCTCGCTCTCTGACAACAGGCCAGTTATACAGAGGGTTAAACAAACAGTAGCGTTCTCTTTAGAGGCAGGGATTCGTAAATTGCAATACAAAGCTATAGAAACAGTTCAACACTTTCAGAAAGAAAGATTTATTACTAAAGGTCAAACGGGTGCAATAAAAATATTTACAGAAAAAAGATGTAACTAAGATATATATATAAATATACAGAGAATAATAGCACAGAAAAGAGATAACAGAGAGAGGTTAAAGGGTTAAGGTACTTGCCATTAAGCCTTGGATGTAAGCAGATCAAGTTTCTGAGCAGAAGGGCATGGGTCTCCCCCAGTTGGTATTGATGTTAAAATGGGAGACGTCTTCAACTTACACTCTTAGGCCTGACAGCCTATTTTGTTGTCCCCAGCAGGGGGTGGCTCTGAAGTCAAGGACCAATCCCCACTTAGGGCGTGGAGATATGGGTGGATGCCTCAACTAGAGCAAAAATCTCCCATAACTTATTTTGGCCTGTAACTTTCCATCTGCACAAGTGACATTCCACCCGCAGGTAGATTATTATGCAGACAAGTCTGAGGATTGACTAAATATTAATTATGAAAGTGTACACTGAATGGTTCACGAGATCTATTTTTCTGCTTTCCTGTGTGTCCGAGACAAGGCGAGTGACCCATCAAACTGTTCGCCTGCTCATTGTCCATCTGGCGACAGTCCGGTTTTTATGTAAGTCTCTCATATTCCAAGATATGAGACATAGGGGAAAAATGGATTTTGAGGAGTGTTATCTGATTCTGTCACCTACGCTGAGTTAGGTTCATTAGGTTGGAATCTCTTTCAACTCATGGGAAAGCTTGCCTTATCTCTTCCGAGGTGTGAAATGGCACAGGTTCTCTGACAGCTAGGCCCCGGCTCCCTGGGGGGCCTTTATAGCTCCTATGACCCTCCTGTGACATTTTTTAACACACACATACACTGTCACTGTGACTCTCAGAGTGAGGGGGGATGGAGAATGAGGGGAGAAAATGGAGATTCTTAACAAAATGGCGGACTGCGTCAGTCTCTGGTGCACACGTTTGCGACACTGCCCAACTCCTAAACTAAATCCAATGTAACCTCTGACTGTAGACCTAAATCACATTCCAGCTCCTAAACATAACCCAATGTAATGTCTGGCTCTAAACCTAAAGTACAGTCTAATTCCTCAAAATTAATTTAATGAAATCTCTGGCCCTAAACCTAAACCACAGCCTAATTCTTAACTTAACCCAATGTAACCTCTGGCTTCAAACCTAAACCACAGCCCAAATTCCTAAACTCGACCTAATGTAACCTCTGACTCTAAACGATAACCACAGCCCAACTCCGAACCTTTACCCAGTGTAACCCCTTGTCCTCAACCTAAACCACAGTCTAACTCTTAACTTAACCCAATGTAACCTCTGACCCTAAGCGTTAACCACAGCCCAACTTCTAAACTTTACCCAGTGTAACCACTGGTCCTCAACCTAGACCACAGTCTAAGTCCTAACTTAATCCAATGTAACCTCTGACCCTAAACGTAAACCACAGCCCAACTTCTAAACTTTGCCCATTGTAACCACTGGTCCTAAACCTGAAGCGCACTCTATGTCTTAACTTAACCCAATGTAACCTAAACCTCAACCGAACTCTAAAAATGTAACCCTAAGAGTCAAAGCCAGCCATAATCCCTTTATTGACTATCACAATGAATGTTTCTACTAGTACCAATAATATTTTGGCTATAAATGTCCTGTTCCAAACACAAATGTCCTGCCCTAATACATCAATGAGGCAAATTTCAGCTTGGAACAACAGTGTGGCACTGATAAAAACTGCACTGAAATGACCGTGCCCACCTGATCTGGAAGTGTAACATGCTATCACTCTTGACTGAACATACATGTGTTTGAATGGGTGGCAGTTCTGCTGAACAGATCAAAAATCGTCAAAAACACTGAACCGAATCCAAATACCCTTAAGGTCAAAGGTGATGGAATTTGGGTGGGCTGTACAAAAGGCACTCGCAAAACTAAATGACAGATTCCAGGATGTGGTAGTTTAAAGTTGCTGCCAGGAATCCCAGGTGATGTCATTGACCAAATTTGGGATTCCCAGCGGTAAATGTAAACTACAACAGGGAATCAGAGATGAAGTGGTGCGTGATTGTGTCATTGACGTAGGTTGCCTCACTGGGAACTATGACTGGCGCTGGATTTCTGAAGACATTAATACATTTTATTTCAAAAGCCGCTATATGTTTGCATTTTATTAAAGGATTTTTAATTCATTGTTGGTGTATTTTTTTTTTGTCTTTTAACTCCTCATGAGTGGAATGAGTACCCCTGTACTCATTACATAGTTACTGTATATAGTTAGTCTGGCTGAGAAAAGACAAAAATCCATCCAGTTCAACCATTAAAAATAAAAAAGCTGGCCAGAACCAACTCTTGAGGGAGTCTATTCCACATTTTAGCAGCTCTTGTTGTGAAGAAACCTTTCTGTGTTTGGAGATTAAATTTCTTTTCCTTCAGACGTAAAGAGTGCCCCCTTGTCCTCTGTGATGACCTCAGGGTGAATAACTCTACATCGAGTTCACTATATGAACCACTGATGTATTTATACATGGAGATCATATCCCCCCTTATGTATTATATATGGTGATCATATCCCCCTTATGTATTATACATGGAGATCATATCCCCCTTATGTATTATACATGGAGAACATATCCCCCCTTATGTATTATACATGGTGATCATATCCCCCCTTATGTATTATACATGGTGATCATATCCCCCTTATGTATTATACATGGAGATCATATCCCCCCTTATGTATTATACATGGAGAACATATCCCCCTTATGTATTATACATGGAGATCATATCCCCCTTATGTATTATACATGGAGAACATATCCCCCCTTTATGTATTATACATGGTGATCATTTCCCCCTTATGTATTATACATGGAGATCATATCCCCCTTATGTATTATACATGGAGAACATATCCCCCTTATGTATTATACATGGAGATCATATCCCCCTTATGTATTATACATGGAGAACATATCCCCCCTTTATGTATTATACATGGTGATCATTTCCCCCTTATGTATTATACATGGAGATCATATCCCCCCTTATGTATTATACATGGAGATCATATCCCCCCTTATGTATTATACATGGAGATCATATCCCCCTTATGTATTATACATGGAGATCATATCCCCCCTTGTGTATTATACATGGAGATCATTTCCCCCTTATGTATTATACATGGAGATCATATCCCCCTTATGTATTATACATGGAGATCATATCTCCCCCTTATGTATTATACATGGAGATCATATCCCCCCTTATGTATTATACATGGTGATCATATCCCCCCTTATGTATTATACATGGAGATCATATCCCCCCTTATGTATTATACATGGTGATCATATCCCCCTTTATGTATTATATATGGTGATCATATCCCCCTTATGTATTATACATGGTGATCATTTCCCCCTTATGTATTATACATGGAGATAATATCCCCCCTTGTGTATTATACATGGAGATCATATCCCCCTTATGTATTATACATGGAGATCATATCCCCCTTATGTATTATACATGGAGATCATATCCCCCCTTATGTATTATACATGGTGATCATATCCCCCTTATGTATTATACATGGAGATCATATCCCCCCTTATGTATTATATATGGTGATCATATCCCCCTTATGTATTATACATGGAGATCATATCCCCCTTATGTATTATACATGGAGATCATATCCCCCTTATGTATTATACATGGAGATCATATCCCCCCTTATGTATTATACATGGTGATCATATCCCCCCTTATGTATTATACATGGAGATCATATCCCCCCTTATGTATTATACATGGTGATCATATCCCCCTTATGTATTATACATGGAGATCATATCCCCCCTTATGTATTATACATGGAGATCATATCCCCCTTATGTATTATACATGGAGATCATATCCCCCCTTATGTATTATACATGGAGATCATATCCCCCTTATGTATTATACATGGAGATCATATCCCCCCTTTATGTATTATACATGGTGATCATATCCCCCCTTATGTATTATACATGGAGATCATATCCCCCTTATGTATTATACATGGTGATCATATCCCCCTTATGTATTATACATGGAGATCATATCCCCCTTATGTATTATACATGGAGATCATATCCCCCCTTATGTATTATACATGGAGATCATATCACCCTTATGTATTATACATGGAGATCATATCCCCCCCTTATGTATTATACATGGAGATCATATCCTCCCTTATGTATTATACATGTTGATCATATCCCCCCCTTATGTATTGTACATGGAGATCATATCCCCCCTTATGTATTATACATGGAGATCATATCCCTCCTTATGTATTATACATGGAGATCATATCCCCCTTATGTATTATACATGGTGATCATATCCCCCTTATGTATTATACATGGAGATCATATCCCCCCTTATGTATTATACATGGAGATCATATCCCCCTTATGTATTATACATGGAGATCATATCCCCCCTTTATGTATTATACATGGAGATCATATCCCCCCTTATGTATTATACATGGAGATCATATCCCCCTTATGTATTATACATGGAGATCATATCCCCCCTTATGTATTATACATGGTGATCATATCCCCCCTTATGTATTATACATGGAGATCATATCCCCCCCCTTATGTATTATACATGGAGATCATATCCCCCTTGTGTATTATACATGTTGATCATATCCCCCCTTATGTATTATACATGGAGATCACATCCCCCCTTATGTATTATACATGGAGATCACATCCCCCTTTATGTATTATACATGGAGATCATATCCCCCCTTATGTATTATACATGGAGATCATATCCCCCTTTATGTATTATACATGGAGATCATATCCCCCCTGTATGTATTATACATGGTGATCATATCCCCCCTTATGTATTATACATGGAGATCATATCCCCCCTTATGTATTATACATGGAGATCATATCCCCCCTTATGTATTATACATGGTGATCATATCCCCCTTATGTATTATGCATGGTGATCATATCCCCCTTATGTATTATACATGGAGATCATATCCCCCCTTATGTATTATACATGGTGATCATATCCCCCTTATGTATTATACATGGAGATCATATCCCCCTTATGTATTATACATGGAGATCATATCCCCCTTATGTATTATACATGGAGATCATATCCCCCCTTATGTATTATACATGGAGATCATATCCCCCTTATGTATTATACATGGAGATCATATCCCCCCTTTATGTATTATACATGGTGATCATATCCCCCTTATGTATTATACAGGGAGATCATATCCCCCCTTATGTATTATATATGGTGATCATATCCCCCTTATGTATTATACATGGAGATCATATCCCCCCTTTATGTATTATACATGGTGATCATATCCCCCTTATGTATTATACATGCAGATCATATCCCCCTTATGTATTATACATGGAGATCATATCCCCCCTTATGTATTATACATGGAGATCATATTCCCCCTTTATGTATTATACATGGTGATCATATCCCCCTTATGTATTATACAGGGAGATCATATCCCCCCTTATGTATTATATATGGTGATCATATCCCCCTTATGTATTATACATGGAGATCATATCCCCCCTTATGTATTATACATGGAGATCATATCCCCCTTATGTATTATACATGGAGTTCATATCCCCCCTTATGTATTATACATGGAGATCATATCCCCCTTATGTATTATACATGGAGATCATATCCCCCCTTATGTATTATACATGGAGATCATATCCCCCTTATGTATTATACATGGAGATCATATCCCCCTTATGTATTATACATGGAGATCATATCCCCCCTTATGTATTATACATGGAGATCATATCCCCCTTATGTATTATACATGGAGATCATATCCCCCTTATGTATTATACATGGAGATCATATCCCCCCTTATGTATTATACATGGAGATCATATCCCCCTTATGTATTATACATGGAGATCATATCCCTCCTTTATGTATTATACATGGTGATCATATCCCCCTTATGTATTATACAGGGAGATCATATCCCCCCTTATGTATTATATATGGTGATCATATCCCCCTTATGTATTATACATGGAGATAATATCCCCCCTTTATGTATTATACATGGTGATCATATCCCCCTTATGTATTATACATGGAGATCATATCCCCCTTATGTATTATACATGGTGATCATATCCCCCTTATGTATTATACATGGAGATCATATCCCCCCTTATGTATTATACATGGAGATCATATCCCCCCTTATGTATTATACATGGAGATCATATCCCCCCTTATGTATTATACATGGAGATCATAACCCCTTATGTATTATACATGGAGATCATATCCCCCTTATGTATTATACATGGAGATCATATCCCCCTTATGTATTATACATGGAGATCATATCCCCCCTTATGTATTATACATGGTGATCATATCCCCCCTTATGTATTATGCATGGAGATCATATCCCCCCCCCTTATGTATTATACATGGAGATCATATCCCCCTTGTGTATTATACATGTTGATCATATCCCCCCTTATGTATTATACATGGAGATCACATCCCCCCTTATGTATTATACATGGAGATCACATCCCCCTTTATGTATTATACATGGAGATCACATCCCCCCTTATGTATTATACATGGAGATCATATCCCCCTTTATGTATTATACATGGAGATCATATCCCCCCTGTATGTATTATACATGGTGATCATATCCCCCCTTATGTATTATACATGGAGATCATATCCCCCCTTATGTATTATACATGGAGATCATATCCCCCCTTATGTATTATACATGGTGATCATATCCCCCTTATGTATTATACATGGAGATCATATCCCCCCCTTATGTATTATACATGGAGATCATATCCCCCCTTATGTATTATACATGGAGATCATATCCCCCCTTATGTATTATACATGGAGATCACATCCCCCTTATGTATTATACATGGAGATCATATCCCCCCTTATTTATTATACATGGAGATCATATCCTCCCTTATGTATTATACATGTTGATCATATCACCCCCTTATGTATTGTACATGGAGATCATATCCCCCCTTATGTATTATACATGGAGATCATATCCCTCCTTATGTATTATACATGGAGATCATATCCCCCTTATGTATTATACATGGAGATCATATCCCCCCTTTATGTATTATACATGGTGATCATATCCCCCCTTATGTATTATACATGGAGATCATATCCCCCTTATGTATTATACATGGTGATCATATCCCCCTTATGTATTATACATGGAGATCATATCCCCCTTATGTATTATACATGGAGATCATATCCCCCCTTATGTATTATACATGGAGATCATATCACCCTTATGTATTATACATGGAGATCATATCCCCCCCTTATGTATTATACATGGAGATCATATCCTCCCTTATGTATTATACATGTTGATCATATCCCCCCCTTATGTATTGTACATGGAGATCATATCCCCCCTTATGTATTATACATGGAGATCATATCCCTCCTTATGTATTATACATGGAGATCATATCCCCCTTATGTATTATACATGGTGATCATATCCCCCTTATGTATTATACATGGAGATCATATCCCCCCTTATGTATTATACATGGAGATCATATCCCCCTTATGTATTATACATGGAGATCATATCCCCCCTTTATGTATTATACATGGAGATCATATCCCCCCTTATGTATTATACATGGAGATCATATCCCCCTTATGTATTATACATGGAGATCATATCCCCCCTTATGTATTATACATGGTGATCATATCCCCCCTTATGTATTATACATGGAGATCATATCCCCCCCCTTATGTATTATACATGGAGATCATATCCCCCTTGTGTATTATACATGTTGATCATATCCCCCCTTATGTATTATACATGGAGATCACATCCCCCCTTATGTATTATACATGGAGATCACATCCCCCTTTATGTATTATACATGGAGATCATATCCCCCCTTATGTATTATACATGGAGATCATATCCCCCTTTATGTATTATACATGGAGATCATATCCCCCCTGTATGTATTATACATGGTGATCATATCCCCCCTTATGTATTATACATGGAGATCATATCCCCCCTTATGTATTATACATGGAGATCATATCCCCCCTTATGTATTATACATGGTGATCATATCCCCCTTATGTATTATGCATGGTGATCATATCCCCCTTATGTATTATACATGGAGATCATATCCCCCCTTATGTATTATACATGGTGATCATATCCCCCTTATGTATTATACATGGAGATCATATCCCCCTTATGTATTATACATGGAGATCATATCCCCCTTATGTATTATACATGGAGATCATATCCCCCCTTATGTATTATACATGGAGATCATATCCCCCTTATGTATTATACATGGAGATCATATCCCCCCTTTATGTATTATACATGGTGATCATATCCCCCTTATGTATTATACAGGGAGATCATATCCCCCCTTATGTATTATATATGGTGATCATATCCCCCTTATGTATTATACATGGAGATCATATCCCCCCTTTATGTATTATACATGGTGATCATATCCCCCTTATGTATTATACATGCAGATCATATCCCCCTTATGTATTATACATGGAGATCATATCCCCCCTTATGTATTATACATGGAGATCATATTCCCCCTTTATGTATTATACATGGTGATCATATCCCCCTTATGTATTATACAGGGAGATCATATCCCCCCTTATGTATTATATATGGTGATCATATCCCCCTTATGTATTATACATGGAGATCATATCCCCCCTTATGTATTATACATGGAGATCATATCCCCCTTATGTATTATACATGGAGTTCATATCCCCCCTTATGTATTATACATGGAGATCATATCCCCCTTATGTATTATACATGGAGATCATATCCCCCCTTATGTATTATACATGGAGATCATATCCCCCTTATGTATTATACATGGAGATCATATCCCCCTTATGTATTATACATGGAGATCATATCCCCCCTTATGTATTATACATGGAGATCATATCCCCCTTATGTATTATACATGGAGATCATATCCCCCTTATGTATTATACATGGAGATCATATCCCCCCTTATGTATTATACATGGAGATCATATCCCCCTTATGTATTATACATGGAGATCATATCCCTCCTTTATGTATTATACATGGTGATCATATCCCCCTTATGTATTATACAGGGAGATCATATCCCCCCTTATGTATTATATATGGTGATCATATCCCCCTTATGTATTATACATGGAGATAATATCCCCCCTTTATGTATTATACATGGTGATCATATCCCCCTTATGTATTATACATGGAGATCATATCCCCCTTATGTATTATACATGGTGATCATATCCCCCTTATGTATTATACATGGAGATCATATCCCCCCTTATGTATTATACATGGAGATCATATCCCCCCTTATGTATTATACATGGAGATCATATCCCCCCTTATGTATTATACATGGAGATCATAACCCCTTATGTATTATACATGGAGATCATATCCCCCTTATGTATTATACATGGAGATCATATCCCCCTTATGTATTATACATGGAGATCATATCCCCCCTTATGTATTATACATGGTGATCATATCCCCCCTTATGTATTATGCATGGAGATCATATCCCCCCCCCTTATGTATTATACATGGAGATCATATCCCCCTTGTGTATTATACATGTTGATCATATCCCCCCTTATGTATTATACATGGAGATCACATCCCCCCTTATGTATTATACATGGAGATCACATCCCCCTTTATGTATTATACATGGAGATCACATCCCCCCTTATGTATTATACATGGAGATCATATCCCCCTTTATGTATTATACATGGAGATCATATCCCCCCTGTATGTATTATACATGGTGATCATATCCCCCCTTATGTATTATACATGGAGATCATATCCCCCCTTATGTATTATACATGGAGATCATATCCCCCCTTATGTATTATACATGGTGATCATATCCCCCTTATGTATTATACATGGAGATCATATCCCCCCCTTATGTATTATACATGGAGATCATATCCCCCCTTATGTATTATACATGGAGATCATATCCCCCCTTATGTATTATACATGGAGATCACATCCCCCTTATGTATTATACATGGAGATCATATCCCCCCTTATTTATTATACATGGAGATCATATCCTCCCTTATGTATTATACATGTTGATCATATCACCCCCTTATGTATTGTACATGGAGATCATATCCCCCCTTATGTATTATACATGGAGATCATATCCCTCCTTATGTATTATACATGGAGATCATATCCCCCTTATGTATTATACATGGAGATCATATCCCCCCTTTATGTATTATACATGGTGATCATATCCCCCCTTATGTATTATACATGGTGATCATATCCCCCCTTATGTATTATACATGGAGATCATATCCCCCCCTTATGTATTATACATGGAGATCATATCCCCCCTTGTGTATTATACATGGAGATCATATCCCCCTTATGTATTATACATGGAGATCATATCCCCCCTTATGTATTATACATGGAGATCATATCCCTCCTTATGTATTATACATGGAGATCATATCCCCCCTTATGTATTATACATGGTGATCATATCCCCCTTATGTATTATACATGGAGATCATATCCCTCCCTTTATGTATTATACATGGTGATCATATCCCCCCTTATGTATTATACATGGAGATCATATCCCCCTTATGTATTATACATGGAGATCATATCCCCCTTATATATTATACATGGTGATCATATCCCCCCTTATGTATTATACATGGAGATCATATCCCCCTTATGTATTATACATCGAGATCATATCCCCCTTATGTATTATACATGGAGATCATATCCCCCTTAATTATTATACATCGAGATCATATCCCCCTTATGTATTATACATGGAGATCATATCCCCCTTATGTATTATACATGGTGATCATATCCCCCCTTATGTATTTATACATGGAGATCATATCCCCCCTTATGCATTATACATGGAGATCATATCCCCCCTTATGTATTATACATGGTGATCATATCCCCCTCAATCTTCTCTTCTCAAGAGAGCATACATTCAGTTCCTCTAATCTTTCCCCATAGCTGATCTCTTCCATGCCTCGTATCAGTTTGGTTGCCCTTCTCTGTACTTTCTCCAGTTCCCCAATGTTCTTTTTGTGAATTGGTGCCCAAAACTGAACTGCATATTCCAGATGAGGTCTTACTAATGATTTGTACCGGGGTAATGATATCTCTCTCTGGAGTCTACACCTCTTTTAATACAAGAGAGGATTTTGCTCGCTTTAGAAACCGCAGCTTGGCATTGCATGCCATTATTAAGCTTGTGATCTACCAGAACCCCCAGATCCTTCTCCACCATTGATTCCCCCAGTTGTACCCCCCTAGTATGTATGATGCATATTCTTAGCTCTCAAGTGCAGAACCTTACATTTATCAACATTAAACCTCATTTCCTACATAGTTGCCCAATTACACAAAGCATTGAGGTCGGCTTGTAAGTTGGAGACATCCTGTAAGGACGTTATTCCACTGCACAGCTTGGTGTCATCTGCAAAGACTGAAATGGGATTTATAATCCCAGA
Source organism: Staurois parvus (assembly GCF_062004578.1). Taxonomy (NCBI): domain Eukaryota; kingdom Metazoa; phylum Chordata; class Amphibia; order Anura; family Ranidae; genus Staurois; species Staurois parvus. The sequence goes on along the minus strand of NW_028318244.1, from coordinate 1,467,364 downwards.
CCCTATATCGTTTATAAATATATTAAAAAGTAAGGGTCCCAACACTGAACCTTGGGGTACACCACTGACACCCCGAGACCATTCAGAGTATGAATCATTAACCACTACTCTCTGAATACAATCATTTAGCCAGTTTTCTGTTCATTTACATACGGATTTTCCCAAGCCTGTAGACTTCACCTTACACATTGGCCATGTGTGGGGAACTGTGTCAAACGCTTTTGCAAAATCCAAGTAAACCACGTCCACCGCCACTCCTCTGTCCGAGTATACCACGTCCACCGCCACCCCTCTGTCCAAGTATACCATGTCCACAGCCACTCTTCTGTCCAAGTATACCATGTCCACCGCCACCCCTCAGTCCAAGTATATCACATCCACAGGCACTCTTCTGTCCAAGTATACCATGTCCACCGCCACCCCTCTGTCCAAGTATACCAAGTCCACCACCACCCCTCTGTTCAAGTATACCACGTCCACCGCTACCCCTCTGTCCAAGTATAGCACGTCCACCGCCACCCCTCTGTCCAAGTATACCACGTCCACCGCCGCCCCTCTGTCCAAGTATAGCACGTCCACCGCCACCCCTCTGTCCAAGTATACCACGTCCACCGCCACCCCTCTGTCCAAGTATACCATGTCCACAGCCACTCTTCTGTCCAAGTATACCATGTCCACCGCCACCCCTCAGTCCAAGTATACCACATACACAGCCACTCTTCTGTCCAAGTATACCACGTTGACTGCCACCCCTCCCTCTGTCCAAGTATACCACGTCCGCTGCCACCCCTCTGTCCAAGTATACCACATCCACCCCACCCCTCTGTCCAAGTATACCATCTCCACTACCATCTCCACTGCCACCCCTCTGTCCAAGTATACCAGGTCCACCGCCACCCCTCTGTCCAAGTATACCACGTCCGCTGCCACCCCTCTGTCCAAGTATACCACATCCACCCCACCCCTCTGTCCAAGTATACCATCTCCACTACCATCTCCACTGCCACCCCTCTGTCCAAGTATACCAGGTCCACCGCCACCCCTCTGTCCAAGTATACCACGTCCACCGCCACCCCTCTGTCCAAGGTTTTGCTCACCTCCTCATAAAAAGAACCCTGGAAGGGGGTGGATATTTGGTCATTATTATTATTATTTTACAGTATTTATAAAGCGCCAATAGTTCGCTCAGCGCTGTACATTACAAAGGGGGACAGAACATGTGACAGAACAATACCAATACAATGCAAAACATAAGGGGATTGAGGGCCCTGCTCTTTCGAGCTTACAATTATTACAAAGGGGGCTCCTGGATTCCACCGTAATCCCTCCCATTTACTATTATTCCCTACCTCCTTTTTGGAGCACACAGACGTGGGGAATAGGCTCTTGTCCCTCAACATTAGGAGAAGGGTACTTCACAAGGAGAGACCCGCACATTTTGTTTTACTACTACATTCCCCTAACAGCAGTGTGGGGGGCTTTCTATGGAGTAATAATAGTATATTTTTAATTTATCAGTTTCTCCATTGTGTCACCGCTTGGTCTTCCAATCTGATACAAATATCGGGAGGGTTGGAAACCCACCACACTGGACCATTTGGTCCACTACCAATAGCAATGAAATTCCTAGTGCAAGTGTTACCTGAGATAAAGACTGCAAGTCATCTTCTGCTCCCCGGGGGGGGTAAAACTCATGAGTAATAAATGATGGAATTACCTCTCCATCTAGGTTTGAGAAAGAATGGGGAGCTACTGCACACAGAAGTCCCCCCGAGGGTATCTTTATCAAACACGGAGTGCGGGACTGACTTTAAATAACACGTTGAATGGATTCTGAAGTCACCGTAAATTTTTCAGCAGGGTGATATATTATTGATGCCGCATTTTATGTATATTTCATTCTATTTTCATTACTTGCAATTACTGTTGAAGAGCGGGGCTTAGCGTATGCTGTGCTGGGTGTTTTTTGGCGCTCCGGAGTTCATGCAGAGTTCAGTTCGGAATCTGTTGTTCTGGAGAGTTAGTCACAAAGGAGCAGCTGATTTCCTAACACAGTACAGTTTGTGTTTAAAGTGGAACTCTCGCCAGATGGCTAAGTACATAGTTGAAATAAATACCTGGCAAAATATCAGAAATTCTTGACTTCTAAAAACTTTATGGGTAGATGTAAGCCCACTCAGTAAAATCTCACATACAGTAAGTATGAACATGTTAACTTCATTTCAAAAGTTCCTTTTTAATAATGAACCTGCCTAGAAGGTCCTTGTTCCGGCACTTCCCGTTATAGGGTGAAAATGTTCTGTCCCTATCTCCAAGTTGTGTTACTGCATTGTCACCTGACTTCTAATGTGAACTACAAGTGACCATTTCAACACAATCTACATAGACATGGTCCACTGGTGTCACCATCAGGAAACCTGTCTGTAGCACCTAACTGTTCCTCATTCCAGTTTGTGGGTTCCTTGTGGCCTCAGGCATGTTTGGGTTTGGGTGTGCTGGTTCTTCAGTCCATCAGGAGACAACTTTTATGATTGGTGTTGGTTTCAAATGGGGAAACGATGCCTAAGCCAAGCCCCTTGCTGTAGTGTCTCCAGGGATCCCAGAGCTTCTTTCCCTCCAGTGACTGCATCCTGTGTTCATTCCAACAACCCCAGTGTCTTCAATGACCTCAACTCTCCTGAGTCTCCAGTGACTTTGTGACCCCCCTGTGCTCTCCATTGACACTAGTTTTTTCAGTGACCCCCAGCACTCCTGGACCTCCAGAATCCCTTTGACCTTGTAGATTCCAGTGGCCTCAGTGTCTCCAGTGACCCCCAAACTTATTTGTCCCTAGTGGCTCTGGGATCACTGGAGATACTGAGGTTGCTGGGGTGTACAGGGGACACAGAGTCATGGAGGTCACTGGAGACACAGGAGTCGCAGGGCTTGATGGAGACACAGGACTCTCAGAGTCACTAGAGACACAGAATAATGGGGAGTCACTGAAGACCAATCCAGCCTTCATGGGCCTCCAGCGACTTTGTGACCTTGTGGATTCCAGTGACACCAGTGTCTTCAGTGACCCCTGTACTTTTGTGTCTAGCTATTCTGAGACTCCTGTAACTCCTATGTTTTCAGTGACCTCCATGGGGCTCCATCACCCTGTGTTTCCAATGTACACTACAGCAACTTCAGCATCTCCAGTGACACCAGAGCTCTTGGGTTTCCAGTGACTTTGCCCCCTGTGCACTACAGCAACCACATTGTCTTCAGTGACCTCAATGCTTCTGATTCTCCAATGACTCTGTGACTCCTCTGCTCTCCAGTGGCCCCAACATTCCTGGGCCTCCAATGACTATGTGACGCCTATGCACTCCAGTGACCCTAGTGTTTCCAGTGATCCCCATACTTCTGTGTCTCCAGCCACCCCTGCTTCACCTGTGCCACCCAATGACCCCTGAGCAGCCTAGGTTACCCAGTGACCTCTGATCATCAAGTGTCATCCAGTGACTTCAGTGCTCTCTGAGCACCTCCACGAGACTTGTGTCTCCATGCAGTCACTGGTATATTCCTATAACCTCTTGGATTGTCTCTCTCTCTCTGTGGATACAGACCCCTGTCCATAACATGATCTTGGGAAATACTATGCATCCTTTGCTGGCTCTCAGAGGTGCGCCAAGAGATTGAGCCAGCTGTCAGTCAGACATCTTGGCATTGTTGTTGGTATCCTTCCAGAGCATGGATCTGCTCTGCGACAGCTGATTCTGGGCCACAGGAGAGCCTAAGTAAGTGCATTCCTGTGATCCACATGAGAGGTATGACCAAAAAAACGTTGGTCATACTTCTCAAGCATCAGTTTTGTTTGTTTTCTTGGTTGGCCACTGTTGTATGTCTCCATTATGCCACATGCATATGTCCCAGCAGTCAAGCAGTTGCCTGATTGATGCCACTTGTTGCTCCTAGTACGTAAATTGTTGGCAGTGACAAATCTTCTGTAGGTATGAGCTCAAGGTTTGGTTCAAACCAGGGGCGGACTGACCATCTGGAAACTCGGGCACTGCCCGAGGGCCCTGGGTCAGTGGGGGGCCCCATGAGGTGCCCCTGGTACCTTTTTCATAGGCTTTTTTGAGTTTGGGCAAGGACACAGGGGCCCCATGATCCCCTATTGCCCGGGGGCCCCATGAGTTGTCAGTCCGCCCCTGGTTCAAACACAAGTCCAGACCTAACTTTGGCTGTTTGGGAGCTGAACGTCATGCACAAGAGTTGTATTACTTCTGGTATTACACATGACAGCTCCAAGCCGTCAATGGTTCCTAAGGATGTGAATGGATGCTGCAGGCACCACAGAGTCCAGCCACTGATGTGACTGACCCCATTCACTTATATGGGTGGGAATACCTAGTCATGTAAGCAAAGGGGCAGGGATAGTTTTTAAAAAAGTCATGGAGTTTCCTCTAATTCACACCAGGCCCTTTAGGTCTGGTAAAAATTTCAAGAAGGACCCCATGAAAATAGTTGAAACGTTTTTGGAGGGATCTTTGTGCTGTTTTTTAAAAAAAAAAAAGCCAGCTACAAAATGTCATTTGCTGGCTTCTTAATAAAAAAAAACATAGACTCCTTCAAAACTCCCCCAAAATACACAGCATACCCCTTGAGGGATCTGTGTGCTTTTTTTGCATTGGTACCAGAGCAGTGCCTACCTCCTCCATGCTATTTTCAACAACAGCTTGCCTATTAGCCCAGAAAATGGGCATTTTAATTTGACAGATTCAGCACCTGTTGATTTCATTGGGGTATGGTCCCACATCGGAACTTTGATGTTCGCCAAACTCTGCTTGAACTGAACCCAGGACACTGCAGCTCATCACTAGTCTTCTGAATGGCACTGACAGGTCCTTAGTAAGTAGTGATAATAACATAGTCCTGTGTTGTGCTCTTATCTGCCAAGCTGAGTGACAGATCAGTTGGCAGTACTCCTATCTTTCATTGAGAAACTCATTGAGCTCTGATATCAGCATATGGAAACCCATTGATATCCTACCACAGCCCATATTTGTGGAAAGGCTACATGGATTCAGGGGCGGACTGACCATTGGGGAACTCGGGCACTCGGGGTCAGTAGGGGGCCCCATGAGATGTCCCTGGTACCTTTCATAGGCTTTTTTGGGTGTGATTTGAGTGTGGGCGAGGACACAGGGGCCCTATGATCCCCTATTGCCCGGGGCCCCATGAGTTGTCAGTCCGCCCCTGCATGGATTGTTACTTAAAGTCACCCATAGAGTGGTCAAATGCGCGTGCGCAATAAAACAGCCCCCCAGGCACAAGAATTTGGTCACCAGATGCACAGGTGTAGGAGCTTGGCTTGTTTCTTTTCATGGATGGGTCAGAGGAGATGAATGATGCTGGCAGAAGCATTCAATATATCACACCTTTGTATTTATTACACACAGTGCCTGATGCTTCTCTGCTACACTTAGCGCCAAATGCCTTTCTCATACATGCAGTGGCCTGCATCTCACTGCTACACCAAGTGCCCAATGCTTCTCTATTATATGCAGTGCCTCATGCCTCTCTATTATATGCAATGCCTCATGCCTCTCTAATATATGCAGTGCCTCATACCTCTCCATTACATGCATTAGCTCACACTTCTTCATTATATGCATTGCCTCATGCCCTCACACAAACCTAAAGCCATCCATAGGCCTACAAGAACGTGGCTTGTTTATTTTTATGGATGGGTCAGAGGAGATGAATGGTGCTGGCAGAAGCATTCAATTTCTCACACACTTTTGTATGTATTACACACAGTGCCTGATACTTCTCTGCTATACTTAGTGCCAAACGCCTTTCTTGTACATGCAGTGGCCTACATCTCACTGCTACACCAAGTGCCCAATGCTTCTCCATTATATGCAGTGTCTCATGCCTCTCTATTATATGCAATGCCTCATGCCGCTCAAATATATGCAGTGCCTCATACCTCTTCATTACATGCATTAGCTCACACTTCTTCATTATATGCATTGCCTCATGCCCTCACACAAACCTAAAGCCATCCATAGGCCTACAAGAATGTGGCTTGTTTATTTTTATGGATGGGTCAGAGGAGATGAATGATGCTGGCAGAAGCATTCAATTTCTCACACTTTTGTATGTATTACACACAGTGCCTGATACTTCTCTGCTATACTTAGTGCCAAACGCCTTTCTTGTACATGCAGTGGCCTACATCTCACTGCTACACTAAGTGCCCAATGCTTCTTCATTAGATGCAGTGTCTCATGCCTATCTATTATATGCAGTGCCTCATACCTCTCCATTATATGTATTAGCTCACACTTCTTCATTATATGCATTGCCTCCTGCCTTCACACAAACCTAAAGCCATCCATAGGCCTACAAGAGCTTGGCTTGTTTATTTTTATGGATGGGTCAGAGGAGATGAATGGTGCTAGCAGAAGCATTCAATTTCTCACACTTTTGTATGTATTACACACAGTGCCTGATACTTCTCTGCTATACTTAGTGCCAAACGCCTTTCTTGTACATGCAGTGGCCTACATCTCACTGCTACACTAAGTGCCCAATGCTTCTTCATTAGATGCAGTGTCTCATGCCTATCTATTATATGCAGTGCCTCATACCTCTCCATTATATGCATTAGCTTGTACTTCTACATTATATACTGGCTCATGCCTTCACACAAACCTAAAGCCATCCATATGCCTACAAGAGCTTGGCTTGTTTATTTTTATGGATGGGTCAGAGGAGATGAATGGTGCTAGCAGAAGCCATGTGACTCAATGGATTGGCACCTATGCATACTTCCTGACACCAAGAACAAGATGAAATAACTAGAACATGGTGGTTCCACCATTTTCACACATCCCATTGACAATCAGCACTTGCCTTGACACATTCAATATTGATTGGATTATCGTGTTGCTGCTACCTATGAGGATATATTACGTACAGTCCCTTACACCTATGACATGCATTGTCTCAACTCCTCTCCATTGCATGTAGTGCCTACCAACAAATAAAGGGTTCGTTCTTCAATCTAGCATAGTTTGGTTACACTTTTCTGCTAGTCACCAGCCTATGACCATAAATAAGTTGTATATAACATTGAAACTGAAGAATGCAAACTTTATACTTTATAGACATATATTATAAAAGTTGGACTTTGTCCTTGCAGAGCTGTGATAACTGCCTCAGATTGGTGACCTGCGTGGGTCGGTGTTCTCACTGGGTAATGGAAACCCATGTCCAGATGGTAGAAACCACCCAAAGATGACCTTTGCCAGACTGCAGACTCGGCAGCAGTTGTTGTGTTGTCTTATTAGATGAGGAGCCTTTGCAGATCACATGACCTCCAAGGCACTCAACTGTCCATTGTTGGTGCTGGTACTTGTCAAGGCCTTTCTGAAATATCCTAGTATTTTTTTGTTTTTTTGCCTCTATTACAGCTGCTGATAGAAAAAAAAACGTGTATTCAGAGAATAAAGTAAAAAAAAAAAAAACATAAAATCTACTAAAAAATACATAAACATAATTTTTTGAAATACTTAAAAAAATTTTCTATTAAATAAACACTGTTTATTAAATAAATAAAAAAAAATAAAAAAAAATAAAAATATATATATATATCACAAAAATAAATATATACAGTGTGTGTGTGTATATATATATATATATATATATATATATATATGTGTGTGTGTCTGTGTGTGTGTGTATATATATATATATATATATATACAAATAATAGGACAAAATATTAATAATAATAAGAAGAAAAATAATTAAAAAAATCAATAAATAAATGTAATTTACCCAATTGAGCGGATGTCAAAACAATCGTTTTATGCGGCAATGGTGCAAATAGTGCTACCTTCTTAACCCCTTGAGTACTAGTCTTGATAGTGTGACTGAAAATTACTCCATGATCATTTAACCCCTACAACAGTGTGCAGACACCGCCTGTAATGCAATTCAATGGGAGGCTGTGTGTGGTGGCATTGGGTTTCCGGGATGTCATTACACATGTGATGCAATGTATTCCCTGTCCCTTTTAATGACCCCTCCCTGTCCCTTTTAATCTTAGTAGATCCCAGCCATTCATCTTGTTCATGCTACATTCTTGTTCGGTCACACTGGAGCTGTTTGGATTACATAAGCTGAATGACATTTGCACTTAGCATGTTGGCTTTAGTAGATGTTCTCTTTGTTTCCACAATAAATAGGAGTGACATAAAGCCTTGTTATGGGCAATCAGGTTACCAGAAATGGAGGGCAGTCAGTGTCTTTAAGAAGCAGAAATATATTGTAACCAAATTACTGAAAGCTGAACTCTGGTATCAGCAAATATTGTCAAAATATAGTCATGAGTATTCTTCCTTAAATCTTGGTGTGCTAACACTAGCATACAAGCACTTAATATTACCTAAAGTTAGCATATAAGCGCTTAAAACTTCCTAACATTAGCATATAATCACTTAATATTACCTAACATTAGCATATAATCACTTAATATTACCTAACATTAGCATATAAGCACTTAATATTACCTAACATTAGCATATAATCACTTAATATTACCTAACATTAGCATATAAGCACTTAATATTGCCTAACATTAGCATATAAGCACTTAATATTTCCTAACATTAGCATATAAACGGTTAATATTACCTAACATTAGCATATAATCACTTAATATTACCTAACATTAGCATACAAGCACTTAATATTGCCTAACATTGGCATATAATCACTTAATATTGCCTAACATTAGCATATAAGCACTTAATATTTCCTCACATTGGCATATAAGTACTTAATATTACCTAACATTAGCATATAAGCACCTAATATTACCAAACATTAGCATATAATCATTTAATATTGCCTAACATTAGTATATAAGCACTTAATATTTCCTAACATTAGTATATAAGCACTTAATATTGCCTAACATTAGCATAAAAGCACTTAATATTACCTAACATTAGCATATAAGCACTTAATATTACCTAACATTAGCATATAATCACTTAATATTACCTAACATTAGCATATAAGCACTTAATATTGCCTAACATTAGCATATAATCACTTAATATTACCTAACATTAGCATATAAGCACATAAAGTGTTACTAAACCCACAACAGTAACATCAGTCTGTATATGCAGTAAAGCATGCTTGTTATACCCACTGTGGAACCTAAGGGGTTAATCCTCTGCATTGTGTAAAAATGCTGTTTAATCCTGTCTTCTCTGATCTTCCCCTTCTTCTAGTGTCCCCCTCTTATCTCCTGATAAGACATGTGGAGTCACTCTGCACATGCTCAGTTTGGTGTGTATTGCTAAAGAGTTTTTTTTTCCTTGGAAGAGTGCATGTGATCAGCACAGGGCCAATCAGCACTGTCCAGACAGAGGTCAGGGGTCTTGCATCCTCCTAGAGCAGAAAGAAAACTCCTCCTACAAGCTTTAACCAGTACCCTGCTGGACACTGATAGAAGTCACAAGATTGCTCTAACTGCTGATGAGAAAAGGTATTTATCAGTTCATATTGACTAAACTAATTGCACTTACATGTTGTGTGTACTGTGGGAGACCGGATATAGTGAATGCAGGGTCCGGGGAGACCGGATATAGTGAATGCAGGGTCCGGGGAGACCGGATATAGTGAATGTAGGGTCCGGGCAGACCGGATATAGTGAATGTAGGGTCCGGGCAGACCGGATATAGTGAATGTAGGGTCCGGGCAGACCGGATATAGTGAATGTAGGGTTCGGGGAGACCGGATATAGTGAATGCAGGGTCCGGGGAGACCGGATATAGTGTTTGCATGGTCCAGGGAGACCGAATATAGTGAATGCAGGGTCCGGGGAGACCAGATATAGTGAATGCAGGGTCCGGGGAGACCGGATATAGTGAATGCAGGTCCGGGGAGACCAGATATAGTGAATGTAGGGTCCGGGCAGACCGGATATAGTGAATGTAGGGTCCGGGGAGACCGGATATAGTGAATGTAGGGTCCGGGCAGACCGGATATAGTGAATGTAGGGTTCGGGGAGACCGGATATAGTGAATGCAGGGTCCGGGGAGACCGGATATAGTGTTTGCATGGTCCAGGGAGACCGAATATAGTGAATGCAGGGTCCGGGGAGACCGGATATAGTGAATGCAGGTCCGGGGAGACCAGATATAGTGAATGCAGGGTCCGGGGAGACCGGATATAGTGAATGCAGGGTCCGGGGAGACCGGATATAGTGAATGCAGGGTCCGAGGAGACCTGATATAGTGAATTCAGGGTCCGGGGAGACCGGATATAGTGAATGTAGGGTCCGGGGAGACCGGATATAGTGAATGCAGGGTCCGGGGAGACCGGATATAGTGAATGCAGGGTCCAGGGAGACCGGATATAGTGAATGCAGGGCCCGGGGTAACCAGATATAGTGAATGCAGGGTCCAGGGTAACCAGATATAGTGAATGCAGGGTCCAGGGTAACCAGATATAGTAAATGCAGGGTCCTTGGAGACCAGATATAGTGAATGCAGGGTCCGGGGAGACCGGATATAGTGAATGCAGGGTTCGGGGAGACCAGATATAGTGAATGCAGGGTCTGGGGAGACCGGATATAGTGAATGCAGGGTCTGGGGAGACCGGATATAGTGGATGCAGGGTCCGGGGAGACCAGATATAGTGAATGCAGGGTCAGGGGAGACCGGATATAGTGAATGCAGGGTCCAGGGTAACCAGATATAGTGAATGCAGGGTCCAGGGTAACCAGATATAGTGAATGCAGGGTCCAGGGTAACCAGATATAGTGAATGCAAGGTCCGGGGAGACCAGATATAGTGAATGCAGGGTCCGGGGAGAGCGGATATAGTGAATGCAGGGTCCGGGGAGACCAGATATAGTGAATGCAGGGTCCTGGGAGACCAGATATAGTGAATGCAGGGTCCGGGGAGACCGGATATAGTGAATGCAGGGTCCGGGGAGAGCGGATATAGTGAATGCAGGGTCCGGGGAGACCAGATATAGTGAATGCAGGGTCCGGGGAGAGTGGATATAGTGAATGCAGGGTTCAGGGAGACCAGATATAGCGAATGCAGGGTTCAGGGAGACCAGATATAGTGAATGCAGGGTCTGGGGAGACCAGATATAGTGAATGCAGGGTCCGGGGAGACCGGATATAGTGAATGCAGGGTCCGGGGAGACCGGATATAGTGAATGCAGGGTCCAGGGTAACCAGATATAGTGAATGCAGGGTCCAGGGTAACCAGATATAGTGAATGCAGGGTCCGGGGAGACCAGATATAGTGAATGCAGGGTCCGGGGAGAGCGGATATAGTGAATGCAGGGTCCAGGGTAACCAGATATAGTGAATGCAGGGTCCTGGGAGACCAGATATAGTGAATGCAGGGTCCTGGGAGACCAGATATAGTGAATGTAGGGTCCGGGGAGACCTGATATAGTGAATGCAGGGTCCGGGGAGAGCGGATATAGTGAATGCAGGGTCCGGGGAGAGCGGATATAGTGAATGCAGGGTTCAGGGAGACCAGATATAGTGAATGCAGGGTTCAGGGAGACCAGATATAGTGAATGCAGGGTCTGGGGAGACCAGATATAGTGAATGCAGGGTCCGGGGAGACCAGATATAGTGAATGCAGGGTCCAGGGAGACCGGATATAGTGAATGCAGGGTCCAGGGTAACCAGATATAGTGAATGCAGGGTCCAGGGTAACCAGATATAGTGAATGCAGGGTCCGGGGAGACCAGATATAGTGAATGCAGGGTCCGGGGAGAGCGGATATAGTGAATGCAGGGTCCAGGGTAACCAGATATAGTGAATGAAGGTTCCGGGGAGACCAGATATAGTGAATGCAGGGTCCTGGGAGACCAGATATAGTGAATGCAGGGTCCGGGGAGACCTGATATAGTGAATGCAGGGTCCGGGGAGAGCGGATATAGTGAATGCAGGGTCCGGGGAGACCAGATATAGTGAATGCAGGGTCCGGGGAGAGCGGATATAGTGAATGCAGGGTTCAGGGAGACCAGATATAGTGAATGCAGGGTTCAGGGAAACCAGATATAGTGAATGCAGGGTCTGGGGAGACCAGATATAGTGAATGCAGGGTCCGGGGAGACCAGATATAGTGAATGCAGGGTCCGGGGAGACCGGATATAGTGAATTCAGGGTCCGGGGAGACCGGATATAGTGAATGTAGGGTCCGGGGAGACAGGATATAGTGAATTCAGGGTCCGGGGAGACAGGATATAGTGAATGTAGGGTCCGGGGAGACAGGATATAGTGAATTCAGGGTCCGGGGAGACCGGATATAGTGAATTCAGGGTCCGGGGAGACAGGATATAGTGAATGCAAGGTCCGGGAAGACCGTATATAGTGAATGCAGGGTCCGGGGAGACCGCACCCCACACACGTGATAAGCGTACACCACACACGTGATAAGCGCACCCCACACACGTGATAAGCGCACCCCACACACGTGATAAGCGCACCCCACACACGTGATAAGCGCACCCCACGCACGTGATAAGCGCACCCCACAAACATGATAAGCGCACACCACGCACATGATATGCGCACAGCAATGTGCTGGGACTGAGCCTGTGACTGAACTGCAATGTAACAAACATCAGCCTCTCAGTCGCAGACACCAGCCGGGGGTGGGGGGCGCTCTGTCACCAGCTAGCGAGAGCTGACCCACTAAACTTTGACCCTCGCAGCTCTCCAAGTGTCATGTGACCCGCTGAACTCTGCCTTAACCCGTCGTGTGCCGGAACGGTATTCCTAAAAATGACTGCGGCTCCCAACCGTCTCCCCGACTCGGAACCAAATCCCCAGCTCCCTCCATCCTCTTCCCCTGCCCCTCCATGTAGTCCCATCAATCGACCTCTAGTAAAAAAAGTTCGATGTATTTAAAGGAACATTACACAGCAGGAATCCTTTTGTCCGGCCTCCTCGCCATGACATTTGTTACATGGTAAAGCCAGCGCAAGGAGAAAGTTGTCCTTGTAGAGGGAGACGTGCCGGACTCTAGGACCCATGTGTATACGTGACTCTAGGACCCCTGTGCATACGTGACTCTAGGAGCCCGTGCATACGTGACTCTAGGACCCCTGTGCATACGTGACTCTAGGACCCCTGTGTATACGTGACTCTAGGACCCCTGTGCATACGTGACTCTAGGACCCCTGTGTATACGTGACTCTAGGACCCCTGTGCTTACGTGACTCTAGGACCCCTGTGCATACGTGACTCTAGGACCCCTGTGTATACGTGACTCTAGGATCCCTGTGCATACGTGACTCTAGGACCCCTGTGCATACGTGACTCTAGGACCCCTGTGCATACGTGACTCTAGGACCCCTGTGTATACGTGACTCTAGGACCCCTTTGCATGCGTGACTCTAGGACCCCTGTGCATATGTGACTCTAGGATCCCTGTGCATACGTGACTCTAGGAGGACCCCTGTGCATACGTGACTCTAGGACACCTGTGCATACGTGACTCTAGGACCCCTGTGTATACGTGACTCTAGGACCCCTGTGTATACGTGACTCTAGGACCCTTGTGTATACGTGACTCTAGGACCCCTGTGTGTACGTGACTCTAGGACCCTGTGTATATGTGACTCTAGGACCCCTGTGTATACGTGACTCTAGGACCTCTGTGCGTACGTGACTCTAGGAGCCCTGTGTATACGTGACTCTAGGACCCCTGTGTGTACGTGACTCTAGGACCCTTGTGTGTACGTGACTCTAGGACCCCTGTGTATACGTGACTCTAGGACCCCTGTGTGTACGTGACTCTAGGACCCCTGTGTGTACGTGACTCTAGGACCCCTGTGTATACGTGACTCTAGGACCCCTGTGTGTACGTGACTCTAGGACCCCTGTGTATACGTGACTCTAGGACCCCTGTGTATACGTGACTCTAGGACCCCTGTGTATACGTGACTCTAGGACCCCTGTGTATACGTGACTCTAGGACCCCTGTGTATACGTGACTCTAGGACCCCTGTGTATACGTGACTCTAGGACCCCTGTGTATACGTGACTCTAGGAGGACCCCTGTGCATACGTGACTCTAGGACACCTGTGCATACGTGACTCTAGGACCCCTGTGTATACGTGACTCTAGGACTCCTGTGTATACGTGACTCTAGGACCCTTGTGTATACGTGACTCTAGGACCCCTGTGTGTACGTGACTCTAGGACCCCTGTGTATACGTGACTCTAGGACCCTTGTGTGTACGTGACTCTAGGACCCCTGTGTATACGTGACTCTAGGACCCCTGTGTATACGTGACTCTAGGACCCTTGTGTGTACGTGACTCTAGGACCCCTGTGTATACGTGACTCTAGGACCCCTGTGCATACATGATCTTGTATTTCTGGGTAGGGGTAGCAAAGACATGGAGCAGGATGCATTTTGGCCTAAATTTAGGATGAAATTTGAATTTTTTATTTTTTTTTACTGGACATGTTTTAGTCCAAAATATTCCAAATTGTTGGTCTTTTTTTTGTTTATAGCGCAAAAAATAAAAACCGCAGAGGCGGTCAAATACCACAAAAAAAACTTCTATTTGTGGGAAAAAAAGCATGTAAATTTAATTTGGGTGCAGCATCGCATGACTGCGCAATTGTCAGTTAAAATAACACAACGCCGTGTCGTAATAAATGGCCTGGTCAGGGAAGGGGGGGAAATCCTTAGGAGGGCGAGTTTCCCAACCCCCAAACATTATATATTTTTTTAAGCGGAGACCCTAGAGAATAAAATGGCTGCTGTTGCAATTTTTCATATTGCACGGTATTTGCGCAGCGGTTTATCAAATGCAAATCTTCAGAAAAACAAATACGCTTTAATGAGCTTTAATGAATACAAATCATGATATAATACCCAATTTGTTTTTAAAATATAAAAGATGGAGTTACACCGAGTACATAGATACCCCATATGCCATGCTTTATGATTGTGTACACTCCAGGAGATGGAGCCCTTTTATAGGGATGATGCCTGCAGCCGCCATCAGAAACCGGGGAGACTAACTAGCTGATCGATTGTTATTACACGCAGCAGGAGGGGACGTCCGACCCATTCACCGCCTTTTGGGGCTTTAACACGGACATTACAGTTTTTTCATCAGTTCAGTCAAGTTTTTTTTTTTAGCAAAAATGGATCAGTTTACATCCATTTTTTCATCTGTTTACATCCATTTTTCGTCTGTTTACATCCATTTTTTTCATCTGTTTACATCCATTTTTTTTCATCAGTTTACATCCATTTTTCATCTGTTTACATCCATTTTTTTTTGTCAGTTTACATCCATTTTTGTCTGTTTACATCCATTTTTTTTTCATCTGTTTACATCCATTTTTTTCATCTGTTTACATCCATTCTTTGTCTGTTTACATCCATTCTTTGTCTGTTTACATCCATTTTTTTTCATCTGTTTACATCCATTTTTTCATCTGTTTACATCCATGTTTTGACCGTTTACATCCATGTTTCATCCATTTACATCTGCTGACATCCATGTTTCATGCATTTACATCCAATGACATCCATGTTTTGTCTATTTACATCCATGTTTCATGCATTTACATCCGCTGACATCCATGTTTCGTCTGTTTACATCCATGTTTCATCCATTTACATCAGCTTACATCCGTGTTTCGTCCGTTTACATCCATGTGTCATCCATTTACATCAGCTTACATCCGTGTTTCGTCTGTTTACATCCATGTGTCATCCATTTACATCAGCTTACATCCGTGTTTCGTCCATTTACATCCAATAAAATAGAATAGAAAAGAAAAAAACAGAAAAGAAAATAATATAATAGAATAGAAAAAATAGAGTAAAACAGAATAGAATAGAAAATAAAAATAGAAAATAAAGGAATAGTAAAGAATAGAATAGCATATAAAAGAATGGAATAGAATAGCGTAAAACAGATCACAATACAATATAAAATAAAATAATTTAATAAAATAGTATTTAAATAAAGGAATAGAAAAGAATTGAACAGAAAAGAATAGAAGATAGCGTAAAGCAGAATAGAATAGAATAGAAAAGAATAGAGTAAAACAGAATATAATGGAAAATAAAAGAATAGGATAAATAGAATAGAAAATATACGAGAATAGAATATTTATTTATTTATTTCAGGTACTTGTATAGCGCCGGCAATTTACACAGCACTTTACATATACATATATATTGTACATTCACATCAGTCCCTAACCCTCAAGAATAGAAAAGAATAGAATAGAGTAGAACAGAATAGAAAATAAAAGACTAGAATAGAAAATACGAAAATAGAATAGAAAAGAATAAAAAAAAAATAGAATAGATTAGAAAAGAATAGAATAAAAAAGACTAGAATAGAGTAAAACAGAATAGAAAATAAAAGAATACAAAAGAAAATACGAAAATAAAATAGAAAAGAATTTAAAAAAAATTAATAGTTTAGAAAAGAAAAGAATAAAAAAGAATAGAATAGAGTAGAACAGAATAGAAAATAAAAGAAAATACAAAATACAAAAATAGAATAGAAAAGAATAGAAAAAAAAATAGAATAAATTAGAAAAGCGTAGAATAAAAAAAAATAGAATAGAGTAGAACAGGATAGAAATTAAAAGAATAGAATATAAAATACGAAAATAGAATAGAAAAGAATAGAAATAAATAGAATAGATTAGAAAAAAATAGAATAAAAAACAATAGAATAGAGTAGAACAGAATAGAAAATAAAAGAAAATAGAATATACAGAAATAGAATAGAAAACAATAGAAAAAAATAGAATAAATTAGAAAAGCATAGAATAAAAAAAAATAGAATAGAGTAGAACAGAATAGAAAATAAAAGTATAGAATAGGAAATACAAAAATAAAATAGAAAAGAATAGAAAAAAAATAGAATAGATTAGATTAGAAAAGAATAGAATAAAAAAGAATAGAATAGAGTAGAACAGGATAGATAATAAAAGAATAGAATATAAAATACGAAAATAGAATAGAAAAGAATAGAAAAAAATAGAATAGATTAGAAAAGAATAGAATAAAAAAGAATAGAATAGAGTAGAACAGAATAGAAAATATAAGAATAGAATAGAAAACAATAGAACAAAATAGAATTTAAAAAAAAACAATAGAATAGAACAGAATAGAACGAATAGAACTGTCTTCCAAAATTCGGATTTCAAATAGAATAAATTAAAATGCCGATTTTGATACTTTTCAATACGGCTGAATTTGAAAACAAATACATGAAATGAATCTGAACAAATTCCAAAAACAAATTTTAATGAATTTACTTAAACGATATTATTTCAATAATGAATCAAAAGGAAATGTTTGTTTTTTTTCCTCCCTGCACATGTCTAGAAAGGACAGGTGCTGACCACAGCAAAGCGGCTAAACCCATTTGTGTTGGAGGAGCTACAGTCATGGCCGAAATTGTTGGCACCCTTGATATTTTTCCTGAAAATCAAGTATTTCACACAAAAAAGGTATTGCATTAACACATGTTTTGCTATACACATGTTTATTCCCTTTGTATGTATTGGAACAAATATAAAACAGAGGCAGAAAAGCAAATATGACATAATGTCACACAAAACCCCAAAAATGGGCTGGACAAAAGTATTGGCACCCTTAACTTAATATTTGGTTGCACACCCTTTGGAAAACATAACTGAAATCAGTCGCTTCCTATAACCATCAATAAGCTTCTGACACCTCTCACCCGGAATTTTGGACCACTCTTCCTTTGCAAACAGCTCCAGGTCTCTCTTATTGGAAGGACACCTTTTCCCAACAGCAATTTTAAGATCTCTCCACAGGTGTTCAATGGGATTTAGATCTGGGCTCATTGCTGGCCACTTCAGAACTCTCCAGCGCTTCTTTGCCATCCATTTCTGAGTGCTTTTTGACGTATGTTTGGGGTCATTGTCCTGCTGGAAGACCCAGGATCTTGGACGCAAACCCAGCTTTCTGACACTGGGCCCTACAGTGCGACCCAAAATCCTTTGGTAATCCTCAGATTTCATGATGCCTTGCACACAGTCAAGGCACCCAGTGCCAGAGGCAGCAAAACAACCCCAAAACATCATTGAACCTCCACCATATTTTACCGTAGGTACTGTGTTTTGTTCTTTGTAGGCCTCATTCCGTTTTCGGTAAACAGTAGAATGATGTGCTTTACCGAAAAGCTCTATCTTGGTCTCATCTGTCCACAAGACGTTTTCCCAGAAGGCTTTTGGCTTACTCAAGTACATTTTGGCAAACTGTAGTCTTGCTTTTTTATGTCTCTGTGTCAGCAGTGGGGTCCTCCTGGGTCTCCTGCCATAGCGTTTCATTTCATTTAAATGTCGACGGATAGTTCGCGCTGACACTGATGCTCCCTGAGCCTGCAGGACAGCTTGAATGTCTTTGGAACATGTTTGGGGCTGCTTATCCACCATCCGGACTATTCTGCGTTGCAATCTTTCATCAATTTTCCTCATCCGTCCACGACCAGGGAGATTAGCTACAGTGCCATGGGTTGCAAACTTCTTGATAATGTTGCGCACTGTGGACAAAGGCAAATCTAGTTCTCTGGAGATGGACTTGTAACCTTGAGATTGTTGATATTTTGCCACAATTTTGGTTCTCAGGTCCTCAGACAGTTCTCGTCTCCTCTTTCTGTTGTCCATGCTTAGTGTGGCACAGACAGACACACAATGCAAAGGTTAAGTGAACGTCTCTCCTTTTTATCTGCTTTCAGGTGTGATTTCTATATTGCCCACACCTGTTACTTGCCCCAGGTGAGTTTACAGGAGCATCACATGCTTGTAACATTCTTATTTATCCGCAGTTGTGAAAGGGTGCCAATACTTTTGTCCAGCCCATTTTTGGAGGTTTGTGTGACATTATGTCGAATTTGCTTTCTTTCCTCCCTTTTTTTGTTTTGTCCCAATACACACAAAGGGAATAAACATGTGTATAGCAAAACATGTGTTAATGCAATACGTTTCGTGAGAAATACATGATTTCCTGGAGAAATATCAAGGGTGCCAACAATTTCGGCCATGACTGTATTTGTTGGGTAAACATTGCCTCCCTTGTGTTGCTCGGGACCCCCATGTCATCATCAGCATGGCACGTAGCTTTACAGCTGGAGGTCTAATATTAGAAGACCCTCGTGTGGTGACAGCTGACCCGTCTCCCTGCCTCGTCAGAGGATGGCACATTTATGTGAGGTTTATACATAGACGCACAGCAGGACGGGGCTTCCACATCACCAAAAGCAGTCATGCTGGAGCGGCCCGTCAGAAATGACATACAGCATCATCAGTCCCATGACAGCTGATTCCTGATTGGTCGCTCCCGGGTCCTCCAATGAATCTGCAATAAAACAAAGGTAAGACAAAAACTGACCACTTCCATATCGGGCACTTATACCCCCTTCCTGCCCAGGCACATTTTCATCTTTCAGCGCTGTCACACTTTGAATAACAATTGCGCGGTCATGCGACGCTGTACCCACACTCCATTTTTATTATTTTTGAGACAGATCGAGTTTTCTTTTGGTGGTATTTAACCATTTGCCACCCGCCCTATGGCCGAATGGCGGCTGGCAAATGTCATCAGCGTTCCGGGTGGACGCCATATGGCGTCCTCCCGCACATGCGCAGATTGCGCTCTTGCAAAGCGACGCAGCGGCACGATCTGTCACCAGCCGTGTACCTCGGACACGGCCAATGACAGATCTGAGTATCGGCCCCCGTTGCCGGTACCATGTGACCTGCTGTGACCAATCACAGCAGGTCACATGACAGTTGTATACAATGGATGGCTTCATTCATGCCATCCATTGTATACTAGTGTCTAGCTGTGAATGGTCACAGCAGGTCACATGCACATGTCATGTGATTAGCTGTGGTCAAATCACAGCTAAGCACAAAAAAAAAAATGTCATTCAGGTAAATGCTTGCTTATAGCAAAGTAATTCTTTGCTATAAGCAAATTGTGTAAAAAAAAAAAAAATACTGCTCACTTCCCCAAAGTAGTACAATGTTACTATGGTAACATTGTACTACTTTGGTCATAGTAAAATATGAAAAAAAATCTTAAATTTTTTTTTAAAAAAATGTATAAAAAATAATTAAAAAAAAAAAAAAAATATATATATTTTTTTTCATACTGTCACCAGTCAGTGTCCCTGATCACCGCCATGCCAGTTATATGATGACGCTGTACTGCACTGGTGACAGTATGTAAAAAAAAAAATAGTGAAACTAATTTTTTTAATTTTTTCATTTTCTGAAAAATTATGACAAAAAAAATACAGCTTCAAAAAACTTGCCATGCCTCTTATGAAGTACGTCGGACTGTCTACTCTGCAAAAAGGGGTCATTTGGGGGATATCTGTACTGTTCAGACATTTGGGGGATATCTGTACTGTTCTGACATTTGGGGGATATCTGTACTGTTCTGACATTTGGGGGATATCTGTACTGTTCTGACATTTGGGGGATATCTGTACTGTTCTGACATTCTTGGACCTCAAGAAATTAGATTGGCTGTCAGTACTTCAGGATTGATGAATACTCAGATCTATACCATAGTTTGTGAACTCTATAACTTTCCTACAAACTACAAAATACATCCTAATTTGGGTTATTTTCACCAAAGACATGTAGCAGAATACATCTCGGCCTAAATTTATGAAGAACAATTATTTATTTGCAAACTTTTATAACAGAAACAAAGAAAAACGTGTTTTTTTTTCAAAATTTTTGGTCTTTTTTTGTTAATTTAGCAAAAAATAAAAACCCCAGTGGTGATTAAATACCACCAAAAGAAAGCTCTAGTTGTGTGAAGAAAATGATAACATTTTAGTTTGGGTACAATGTTGTATGACCGCGCAATTGTCATTCAAAATGTGAGAGCGCTGAAACGTGAAAACTGGCCTGGGCAGGAAGGGGTAAAATTGCCCGGTATTGAATTGGTTAATCATGACCCTTTTTTGTTATATAAATGAAAAAAAAAATGAATTTTTTGAAAAAGAAAAAAAAACATGTTTTTCTTAGTTTCTGTTTTAACTTTTTGCAAATGTTCTTCAGAAATTTAGGCCAAAATGTATTTTGCTACATTTTCTTTGGTAAAAAAATAATCCAAATCAGTGTTTATTATTTAGTCTGTAGGAAAGTTATAGAGTTCACAAACTATGGGATAGATATTGGAGAAACGATCAATCCTGATTGGCTGACGGCTGATCTCATTTCTTGAGGCTTTTAAATTGCCAGGACAGTACAAATATCTCCCAAATTACCTGTTTTTTGGAAAGTAGTCAGTCCGAGGTATTTCGTGAGAGGCAAGACAATTTTTTTGTTACAATTTTTTGGAAAATGAAAAAATTAAATAAAGTTAGTTTTTTCCCCCCACAATTTTATTTTACATACTGTAACCAATGCAGTACAGAGTCATCATATGACTGGCGGTGATCAGGGATACTGACTGATGACAGAATGTAAAAAAATATATATATATTATTTTTTTTCTATTTTTTTTTCTTTTTTTACAATTTATTTTTACACTACTGTCATCAGAGTAGTTCAGTGTCACCATGTTACTGTACTTACTCTGGATGTGTGATCGGGGATTTTTTAAAACAGAATAGAAAATAAAAGAATAGAATAGAAAATATGAAAATATAATAGCAAAAAATAGAAAAAAAATAGAATAGATTAGAAAAGAATAGAATAGAAAAGAAATAGAATAGAGTAGAACAGAATGCAATTTTATTTTACATACTGTCACCTATGCAGTACAGCGTGATCATATGATTGGTGTGGCGGTGATCAGGGATATTGACTGATGACAGAATGTAAAAAAATATATATATATATTATTTTGTTTTTATTTTTTTTCACTTTTCTTTTTTACTATTTATTTTTTTAATACTCTCATCAGAGTAGTTCAGTGTCACCATGTTACTGTACTTACTCTGGAGGGGTGATCGGGGATTTTTTAAACCAGAATAGAAAATAAAAGAATAGAATAGAAAATATGAAAATAGAATAGAAAAGAATAGAATAGAAAAGAATAGAAAAAAAATAGAATAGATTAGAAAAGAATAGAATAAAAACAGAATAGAATAGAGTAGAACAGAATAGAAAATAAAAAAATAGAATAGAAAATAAAAAAATAGAATAGAAAAGAATAGAAAAAAAAATAGAATAGATTAGAAAAGAATAGAATAAAAACAGAATAGAATAGAGTAGAACACAATAGAAAATAAAAAAATAGAATAGAAATTCCAAAAATAGAATAGAAAAGAATAGAAAAAAATAGAATAGATTAGAAAAGAATAGAATAAAAACAGAATAGAGTAAAACAGAATGCAGTTTTATTTTACATACTGTCACCTATGCAGTACAGCGTGATCATATGACTGGTGTGGCGGTGATCAGGGATATTGACTGATGACAGAATGTAAAAAAATATACATATATATTATTTTTTTTCTATTTTTTTTCTTTTTTTTCACTTTTCTTTTTCTTTTTTACTACTTATTTTTTTAATATTCTCATCAGAGTAGTTCAGTGTCACCATGTTACTGTACTTACTCTGGAGGGGTGATCGGGGATTTTTTAAAACAGAATAGCAATAAAAGAATAGAATAGAAAATACGAAAATAGAATAGAAAAAAAATTGAATAGATTAGAAAAGAATAGAATAAAAAAGAATAAAATAGAGTAGAACAGAATAAAAAATAAAAAAATAGAATAGAAAATATGAAAATAGAATAGAAAAGAATAGAAAAAAAATAGAATAGTTTAGAAAAGAATAGAATATAAAATAGAGTAGAACAGAATGCAATTTTATTTTACATACTCTCACCTATGCAGTACAGCGTCATCGTATGACTGGTGTGGCGGTGATCAGGGATGTTGACTGATAACAGAAAGTAAAAATATATATATATATATTATTATTTTTCCATTTTTTTTATTGTTTTTCACTTTTCTTTTTCTTTTTTACTATTTTTTTTTTAATACTCTCATCAGAGTAGTTCAGTGTCACCATGTTACTGTACTTACTCTGGAGGGGTGATCGGGGATTTTTTAAAACAGAATAGAAGATAAAAGAATAGAATAGAAAATACGAAAATAGAATAGAAAAAAATAGAAAAAAAATAGAATAGATTAGAAAAGAATAGAATAAAAACAGAATAGAATAGAGTAGAACAGAATAGAAAATAAAAAAATAGAATAGAAAATACGAAAATAGAATAGAAAAAAATAGAAAAAAAATAGAATAGTTTAGAAAAGAATAGAATAAAAAATAGAGTAGAACAGAATGCAATTTTATTTGACATACTGTCACCTATGCAATACAGTGTGATCATATGACTGGTGTGGCGGTGATCAGGGATATTGACTGATGACAGAATGTAAAAAAATATATATATATTATTTGTTTTCTATTTTTTTTATTTTTTTTCACTTTTCCTTTTTACTATTTATTTTTTTAATACTCTCATCAGAGTAGTTCAATGTCACCATGTTACTGTACTTACTCTGGAGGGGTGATCGGGGATTTTTTAAAACAGAATAGAAAATAAAAGAATAGAATAGAAAATACGAAAATAGAATAGAAAAAAATAGAAAAAAAAAATAGAATAGATTAGAAAAGAATAGAATAAAAACAGAATAGAATAGAGTAGAACAGAATAGAAAATAAAAAAATAGAATAGAAAATACGAAAATAGAATAGAAAAAAATAGAAAAAAAATAGAATAGATTAGAAAAGAATAGAATAAAAACAGAACAGAGTAGAACAAAATAGAAAATAAAAAAATAGAATAGAAAATACGAAAATAGAATAGAAAAGAATAGAAAAAAATAGAATAGATTAGAAAAGAATAGAATAAAAACAGAATAGAATAGAGTAGAACAGAATAGAAAATAAAAAAATAGAACAGAAAATACGAAAATAGAATAGAAAAGAATAGAAAAAAAATAGAATAGATTAGAAAAGAATAGAATAAAAACAGAATAGAATAGAGTAGAACAGAATAGAAAATAAAAAAATAGAATAGAAAATACGAAAATAGAATAGAAAAAAATAGAAAAAAAATAGAATAGATTAGAAAAGAATAGAATAAAACAGAATAGAATAGAGTAGAACAGAATAGAAAATAAAAAAATAGGTCAGGGATAGTGACTGATGACAGACTGTAAAAAAAAAAATATATTATTTTTTTTGTATTTTTTTTCTTTTTTTACAATTTATTTTTTTTTAATACACTCATCAGAGTAGTCACCATGTTACTGTACTACTCTGGGGGGGTGATCAGGGTTTTTTTTTTTTTTCAACTGCGATTGCTGGTTACAATGATGATCATTGTAAAAGCAATCAAGTAATCATTTGAACTGTCATGAACGGCTTTCATTTGTGACTCATTGAGGTTTATTTACTAACGCTGGTTCAGAATCTTGCGCATTTCTGCTTGGAAACCAATCAGCTTCCAGGTTTTATTGTTAAAGCTTAACCACTTCAGTACCGGCACTTATACCCCTTTCCTGCCCAGGCCACTTTTTAGCTTTCAGCGCTGTCGCACTTTGAATGACAATTGCGCGGTCATGCAAAGCTGTATCATTTTTTTCACAAACAGAGATTTCTTTTGGTGGTATATAATCACCAATGAGTTTTTTATTTTTATTATTATTATGATTATTAATAATCATAATAATAAAACAAAAAACATCTGAAACTTTTGGGAAAAAAACACACACTTTTCTTCGTTTCCGTTATAAAAGTTTGCAAATAAATAAATTTAGGTCAAAATGTATACATTTCTTTGGTGAAAATAATAATAATAATTGAATTTGTATTTTTTTTTCAAATGTTTCTACTATTATTTTTTTTTATTAATTTTTTTTCTTTTTTTTTACTGTTTTATTTTTCAGCACACTGTGACCAAAGCAATACAATGTTACCATAGTGACAATGAACTACTCTGGGCAAGTGATCAGGATGTTTTTTTTTTTTTTAACACATTATGATTGCTGATGCCAATGTATTTCATTGATATTTGCAATTGTTGTTACTGAATGAAACGGATTCATTCAGTCTTTTGTTGTGATTAGCTGTGATTGGGCAAAGCTGATCACATGATACAGATGGGCTGTGATTGGTCCTGTCTGTATCATGTGACTGCCTTGACCAGTCACAGCTAACAACATAATTGTATACAATGGATGGCATGTCAGTTGTATACAATTGACATGTGATCTGCTGTGATTGCTCACAGCGGTCACATGACACTGGCAACGGGCTGGTGTAGTGATATGTCATGGGCTGTGTCCCGTGGACACATCCGGTGACACATCACGCCACTACATGGCCCCGCGGCCACGTGAGCGGCTCGTTTTGACAGGACATCATATGACACCCAGTCACAACGGCGATTGTCCCGCCCGACCGTCACTCTGCTATAGGGAAGGTGTTAATTGAACAAACTGAGGTTAGAAGCTGATTGGCTGCCATGCACAGCTGCACTAGGTTCTGAGTGGACCAGCTTTAGTAAATCTCCCCTATTGCTTGCTATTGTGACTCTGTGATTGGCCACAGCTATCACATGCTACAGGGTGCTGTGATTAGCCCAGGTACCATGTGATCACTGATGACCAATCACACGCAGTAGTAAACAATGATGTCATGAATGGATTCCATTCATGACTGTTGTTTGCTAGGTGTCACATGATCACACAGCGATCACGTGGTACCTGGACCTGATACCAAACTGCTACATGCCCCAGTGCATACAAGCGGGGTGACGTACTGGTATGACGCTGCGCCTGCTCAAGCAACAAAATTACTGTTGGCCGGTTGGCTAGTGCAGGGATAGGCAACTGTGGCCCTCCAGCTGTTGTAGAACTACAAGTCCCATGAGGCATTGCAAAACTGACAGTTACAAGCATGACTCCCAAAGGCAGAGGCATGATGGGACTTGTAGTTCACCAACAGCTGGAGGGCCACAGTTTCCCACCCCTGGGCTAGTGGATTAAAAAGCGTAACTTTGTAAATACATATTCCAGAGTATTGAAGAGAAAGGGGGAGGGGCATGATCAAAACCTTTAACTAGTTCATCCTTCGAAGCTGTATGTAAATACTTTTTGTGTGAGTGAGGGAAAAATCGAATGTTCTCAGGCTACAGGTCGAGTACATGAATGGGGAAGTACTGCATTATGGCCTTCAGATGGCGCTGCGTATCATAGAATATTACTGCGTGCATCAGCGCCATCTAGTGGACATCTTTTCTGCACAGGCACATTCTTGGTCTGCCGAGATCTATCAGCAGCGCTGGGTCTCGTGCATTTTCGAGCCCAGAGCGCAAAGATGTAAGCGGGTTCTTAGGCTGACTAGAGATGAACAAATGGTCAATAAGACGTCTGCCTGACAGTCAAATTGTTACAAGCGTGGCTGAGGTCCTTTGCACAAGTTGATATAGCCGAGGTTGTATATTGTTCTCCTTTGTAACCCGTAAACACAACCAAGGAGGACCATCCATTACAAAGGCTCAATGTCATTCCTTGGTTTGGCGCAATACTCAATGATAGACTAGTATGTGTATATGAATCCTGCTCCGAATAGTCCACTTTAAACAATAAATGGTCAAAGAGAAAAAGCTTCACTGCCACCTGCTGTTCATTACTGACATTGCACGCCAAATGCTTCTACCTTTGAGACAGCACAGTCTATAATAATCTCCTCATCCAACAACAGTACCTGACCTCGATCCTGCTGAACACCTTTAGGATGAACTAGGATGCCAACTGTGACCTTAGTTTTTTTTTTCATCCCCCATCAGTGCCTAAACTCAACCTCACCGAACACCTTTGGGATGAAATAGAAGCCAATTAGAGCCAGGTCTCCTCATCCAACATCAGTACCTGACCTCAGCTCCACTGAAAATCTTTGGGATGAAATAGATGCCAATTGTGAGCTAGGTCTTCTCATCCAACATCAGTACCAGACCTCAACTCCCTCAACTCCACTGAAAAGCTTTGGGATGATATAGAAGCCAATTGTGAGCCAGGTCTTCTGATCCAACATCAGTACCTGACCTGTACTCTACTGAAAAGCTTTGGGATGAAATAGAAGTCAATTGTAAGCCAGGTCTTCTCATCCAACATCAGTACCTGACCTCAACTCCCTCAACTCCACTGAAAACCTTTCGGATGAAATGGATGCCAATTATGAGCCAGGTCTTCTCATCCAACATCAGTACCTGACCTCAACTCCCTGTACTCCACTGAAAATCTATGGGATGAAATAGAAGCCAATTGTGAGCCAGGTCTTCTCATCCAACATCAGTACCTGACCTCAACTCCCTGTACTCCACTGAAAATCTATGGGATGAAATAGAAGCCAATTGTGAGCCAGGTCTTCTCATTCAACATCAGTATCTGACCTCAACTCCCTCTACTCCACTGAAAGCCTTTGGGATGAAATAGAAGCCAATTGTGAGCCAGGTCTTCTCATCCAACATCAGCACCTGACCTCAACTCCCTCTACTCCACTGAAAATCTTTGGGATGAAATAGAAGCCAATTGTGAGCCAGGTCTTCTCATCCAACATCAGCTCCTGACTTCAACTCCACTGAAAATCTTTGGGATGAATTGGAATGCTGATTGTGAGCCAGGACTTCTCATCCAACATCAGTACCTGACCTCATCCCTACTGGACACCTTTTGGATGAACTAGAATGCCATCTGTGACCTAGGTTCTTTCATCCCCCATCAATGCCTAAACCCAACCTCACCGAACACCTTTGGGAATCAGAATGCTGACTGTGAGCCAGGTCTCCTCATCCAACATTGGTACCTAACATCAACTCCAGTGGAAACCTTTGGGATGAAATAGAAGCCAGTTGTGACCCAGGTCTTCTTATCCAACATCAGTGCCTAATTCAACTGTACTGAACATGTTTGGGATGAATTGGGACTTTAACCCTACTGAACACCAATGGGATGAGCTAGAATGCTGTTTGTGACCCAGGTTTTCCTGGGTCCATCCAACATCAGTGCCTAAACCCAACCCCACTGAACACATTTGGGATGAATTGAAATGTGAGCCAGGTCTTCTCATCAAACATCAGTACATGACCTCACAAATGAGCACAAATTCCCACAGACTCCCTTCAAAATCTTGTGGAAATGCCTAAAAATTCCCAGAAGAGCCAAGGTTGTTATAGCTCCAAAGGAGGGACCGACTCCATAACTTTTGGGGCATTTGGATGAACACTTGATCATGTACCTTTTTAGAGGGAGCCAAACATCATGTATAATAGCTGTATTACATCATCTATTACACATGACAGCTTTCTGGACACGATCAATGCTGGCAATGCCAACTCCTTAACAACCAGTGAAGTCACCAGCCCCAGCTGGGGATTCCCTAATCAATAAAATGGGTGGAAATGGTTTAAGAGAAAAAAAAAGGGTTGCAGGGCGCTTTTTCATACCAGGCCCTTCAGGTCTGATATGGATTTTAAAGAGGATTTCACAAACCAAAAAAAAAGTGTGAAGGTGCCCCAAAAATTCCATATGAGACCCTTAATCTGAGCATGCAGCATGCTGGTCAGGAAAGTCAGAGAGGACAAGCATACGTCCAACCCCCCCCCCCAACTATACCAGGCCACATACTCTCCCAATATTAATAAGAACAAGGGCCTCTTCCCTACAACACTAGTCTAGTGGTTGTGGGGCTCTGTCGGTGGGGGGGCTATTGAAATCTGGAAGCCCCCTTCAGCAATACCGACCCTCTTTGGGGAATCTTGGATGGAAAAAAGATCTTGGGGTCCTAGTAGATCACAGGTTCAGCAATAGCATGCAATGCCAAGCTGCAGCAAGCAAAGATAGCAGACTATTAGCATGGAAAAAAAGGTATTTGCTCAAGAGAGAAGACTACAACTCTACCACTTTCCAAAACATCTTGAATATGCCATCCAGTTCTGGTCACCAGGAGGGATGCGCATTAACTGGAGAGAGTCCAGAGAAGGGCAACAAAGCTAATGGTAGGGTTGGAAGAACACCTCTGGCAAAGCACCTTGTCCCCATGTTGAAGATGACAATGGCCTCTTCCCCACAACCCTGACCGATGGTGGGGGTCTACGGGAGGATTTTATTGATGCAGAGCTGAGAAGTAAAAATATAAATCCTAGTGCTATTTAAACAAATTTTTACAGGATAAGGTGTTAGCCGGCCCTGAGGGCCCATTTGCATCTCTGTGTTGCAGTGCCAAACAACAATGCAATACTAGAACAACACATCTGCAGCATGCCGAAACATCTGAAAATGCATGCTAGTGCATTGTGATGCTTGGCGTTGCCAAAAATGGTTCTTGTCCGATTTTTGGCACATTAGAGTGTATTGAAATTTAATGGGCTTCCAAAACACAGCTCACATTAACAAGTGACATAATGCCCATTAAAGCATTGCAAAAATGTAAATAGGCCCTTAGAGTCAACATGTATCGGGAGACAGGGACCACAGGTACAAAAGATTGCAAGCTCTTCAAAACAGAGCATCTGCACGGCATGAAGTCACTGACAGAACCAAATCCAGAGTAATAATTCCAGAACAGAGAAGTATGAATGAGCTGAATCATCTCAGAGCGTCTTCATTTCCTGGCCTCTTCCATACAGTAAGGCAGTCTGCTTGTTCATTACTGTTGAAGCTGCACGTGTGTTTTCCTCCCCTCCCCCCGTATAACGTGTTTGCTAAGATTAGATTAATGAAATGTTGTAATCGTGGTTGGCTGTAACAAGAGCAAGACAGTTATGCAAGTCAGCACAAAGTTGGCAGGTTTGGAAAGCTTATATGGCAGCTCTTTGCCACTACATGAACAAGGCAACGAGTTTTTACAAGCCACTGTCAATACGGCTTCTGGCAGTTACATGCTTCAAAAGAAACTAGAATATCTTTTCATTCTATCATTTTTTTTTATTTGTGTAAAATCTTTACTTTATTAGCAGCCCGTTAATACAGGATGCTTCCAAAATAGAATGCTTGTAGACCATGATGGGCTTTCTTTTAGAAAGCCCAGCACTAACTTGACACTTGACTGGTGGGGTAATGAGAGTATCATATGTGGAAGTATCCATCACAATTTGAGTATTTTTTTTATTTTCTATAAAATCTTGACCTTAATAGTAACCCATTAACACAAGAAGCTTCCAAAATAGCGTACTTGTAGAGCAAGCTGGACTATCTTATAAAAAGCCCAGCACTGACTTGACATTTCACTGGTGGGGTTATTGAGAATATTAAATGTGGAAGTATCCATCACAATTTGAGTATTTTTTTCATGTTCTAAAAAATCTTGACCTTAATAGTAACCCATTAACACAAGAAGCTTCCAAAATAGCGTACTTGTAGAGCAAGCTGGACTATCTTATAGAAAGCCCAGCACTAACTTGACACTTGACTAATGGGGTTATTAAGAATATTAAATGTCATAGTATCCATCTCATTTTGAGTATTTTTTTTCATTTTCTATAAAATTTTGACCTTAATATTAACACAAGAAGCTTCCAAAATAGAGTGCTTTTAGAGAAAGCTGGACTATCTTATAGAAAGCCCAGCACTAACTTGACACTTGACTGGTGGGTTATTGAGAATATTAAATGTGGAAGTATCCATCACAATTTGAGTATTTTTTTCATGTTCTATAAAATCTTGATCTTAATAGTAACCCATTAATACAAGAAACTTCCAAAATAGAGTGCTTGCAGAGCAAGCTGGACTATCTTATAGAAAGCCCAGCACTAACCTGACACTTGACTGGTGGGTTATTGAGAATATTAAATTTCATAGTATCCATCACAATTTGAATATTTTTTTCGTGTTCTATAAAATCTTGATCTTAATAGTAACCCATTAATGCAAGAAACTTCCAAAATAGTGTGCCTGTAGAGCAAGTTGGACTATCTTATAGAAAGCCCAGCACTAACTAGACACTTGACTGGTGAAGTATTGAGAGTATGATATGTGGAAGTAGCCATCATCATTTTATTTTTTCATTTGTATAAAATCTTAACCTTAATAGTAACCAATTAATACAGGGTGCTTCCAAAAAGAGTGATTGTAGACCATGCTTGGCTATCTTATAGAAAACCCAGCACTAGCTTGACACTTGACTGGTAGAGTGTTGAGAGTATTATATGTGGAAGTAGCCACTGACATTTTATTTTTTTCATTTGTATAAAATCTTGACTTTAAAAAGTAATTCTTGAATACAGAACGCTTGCAAAATAGAGTGATTTTAGACCATGCAGGGCTTTCTTACAGAAAGACCAGCACTAGCTTGGCACTCAACTGATGAGGTGTTGAGGGTAATATATGTGGAAGTAATCTTTGTCGTAATCAATGCTACTACTTTGCAGCATTTTTGGGTAAAAGCTAAGCCCCTATTTTCTTCTTTTTTTTCATATACAAATGTTTTTAACAATGGAATTATTGTTTTTATATTTCAATGTGGTCTGAGTAATGTTGTATCGTTACAGCTTCTGAAATTATCAATTTTATTAACCCGATCAAAGATTTGGTGTACCCTTGCATCAGCGAAAATCAAACGCAGCGCCGTTTTATTGATTATTAACCCATATTCCAAGCAGTCCATCACCAACACTTTGCAAATGTGAGTCGGCGGAATGTCCTGAACATCCATGTTCACTAAAAGAGAATATTGTGTTTCTATATATAAATTATGTAAGTGTTCACTGGCAGTCATATTTGTCTATCATCCTAGATCAGTGGTTCTCAACCTGTGGGTCGCGACCCCTTTGGGGGTCGAACGACCCTTTCACAGGGGTCCCCTAAGACCATCAGAAAACACATATTTCCGATGTGTAAAGAGCAGCTACTGTGTAGAAAGCAGCTGCTGTGTTGAAAGCAGCTACTCTGTTAAAAGCAGCTACTGTGTTGAAAGCAGCAGTATTGGAGGTAAAACGACACTCATGAATTATAATTGCTGGGTAAATAATTTTATGGTTGGGGGTCACCACAACATGAGGAACTGTATTAAAGGGTCACGGCATTAGGAAGGTTGAGAACCACTGCCCTAGATTGTACGCCCCTTGAGGGTTAGGGACTGATGAGAATGTACAATATATATGTAAAAGCGCTGTGTAAATTGACGGCGCTATATAAGTACCTGTAATAAATAAATAAATAAATAATATGCAAGCGCGGTGGTTGTGCTTCACTGTTCCCCTCTCTTGGCCTGGTTGGTAATAATAGAGTTTTCATAAGACTTATATCATCAGCCAAATACAAGGCATTCTAGACAGACTTTAGCTCATCGAAATTCCTTTACACGCCATTAAATTATTTTTCAGTCCAGCTGGAGTAATTGCAGACAATCTGCCTTTAAATTGAACTGCAACACAGTAGCTGAAATTTAAAAAGAGGATTGCCCTGGAAATAAGCTGAAAGAGGGACGGTAGAGGTCTTGCAGGAGTGGGTCCAGGGTGGCCATTATAATATGGAGTCCAGTCATGAGACTGGAGTTAGAGCAGTGGAATAGACCAGTGTTTCTCAACCTTTTTTCGTCAAGGCACCCTTTAAAATTATGGACAATCTCAAGGCACCCTTTAACATGCTACACAATCTCAAGGCACCCCATTGTAAAATGTAAAAGATGATTCTGATAGTTTTACATAACGCAGCAACAGCCACACGCGTAGGAAACCCAACGTTAGAGGGGATTTATTCTTCCAAAGCAAACTGGTACTGACTAGTGTTCCAATGTTTCTCGCTCAGTTTCTCCTCCTCACTCAGCTAATGTGACCCCAGTGCTAACGGAGAGGGGCAGGGGAGGAGCAAACAAGGATACTGTGCAGGCGCCTGATGTCCTCCTTATCAACTAATTGGTTGTTAGGATTCCGGCAGTTGGCAGGTTGTAAAAGTGAGCCATGAAAACCTGTGTCTTTGTGTACCAAAAGGTGGGCTTGATCCACCCGCTGCCTTGTATACAATTTTGGGCAGTTTTTAGGCATTTTTGCCAAGGCACCCCTGAAAAAGACTGAAGGCACTTTAGGGTGTCTCGGCACCCTGGCTGAAAAAGACTGGAATAGAGTATGTAGTCCAGAAGAGGCCAACAATCAAGTAAGAGGCTGGGTGTTGGAACAGAGACTGTAGTACACAAAAGTATTAGTGCTGTTGAGACCGTAGTCCAGAAAAGCAGGGGTGTTTGAGAGGTTGCAGACAGGAGGCGCAGCAGTGGAAAAGAGTCTGTAGTCCACGCAGAAGCTGGGACAGTGAGCAGAGACTATAGTCCAATAATGAGGCATGTGATGGGATAGTGAGCAGCGACTGTAGTCCAATAATCAGGCAGGAGGTGGGACTATAAGCAGAGACTGCAGTCTAATAATGAGGAAGGAGGTGGGGCAGTGAGCAGAGAGTGTAGTCCAATAACCAGGCTGGAGGTGGGGCAGTGAGCAGAGACTGTAGTCCAATAACCAGGCTGGAGGTGGGACAGTGAGCAGACACTGTAGTCCAATAATCAGGCAGGAGGTAGGACTCTAAGAAGAGACTGTAGTCTAATATTGAGGAAGGAGGTGGGACAGTGAGCAGAGACTGTAGTCCAATAATCAGGCTGGAGGTGAGACAGTGAGCAGAGACTTTAGTCTAATAAAGAGATAGGACAGTGAGCAGAGACTGTAGTCCAATAATCAGGCTGGAGATGAGACACTGAGCAGAGACTGTAGTCTAATAATGAGGCAGGAGGTGGGACAGTGAGCAGAAACTGTAGTCCAACAATCAGGCTGGAGATAGGACAGTGAAGCAGACACTGTAGTCCAACAATCAGGCTGGAGGTGGGACAGTGAGCAGAAACTGTAGTCTAATAATGAGGCAGGAGGTAGGAGAGTGAACAGAGACTATAGTCTAATAATGAGACAGGAGGAGGTAGGATAGTGAGCAGAGACTGTAGTCTAATATTGAGGCAGGAGGTAGGACAGTGGGAAGACACTGTAGTCTAATAATGAGGCAGGAGGTGGGATAGTGAGCAGACACTGTAGTCCAATAATGAGGCAGGAGGTAGGACAGTGATCAGACACTGTAGTCTAATAATGAGGTAGGAGGTAGGACAGTGAGCAGACACTGTAGTCTAATAATGAGGTAGGAGGTAGGATAGTGAGCAGACACTGTAGTCTAATAATGAGGCAGAAGGTGGGACATTGAGCAGACACTGTAGTCTAATAATGAGGCAGGAGGTAGGACAGTGAGCAGACACTGTAGTCTAATAATGAGGTAGGAGGTAGGATAGTGAGCAGACACTCTAGTCTAATAATGTGGCAGGAGGTGGGACGGTGAGCAGACACTGTAGTCTAATAATGAGGCAGGGGGTGGGACGGTGAACAGAGACTGTAGTCTAATAATGAGGCAGGAGGTGAGGCGGTGAGCAGACATTGAAGTCTAAAAATGAGGCAAGAAGTGGGACATTGAGCAGACACTGTAGTCTAATAATCAGGCTGGAGGTGGGACAGTGAGCGGACCCTGTAGTCTATTAATGAGGCAAGAGGTGGGACAGTGAGCAGACACTGTAGTCTAATAATCAGGCTGGAGGTGGGACAGTGAGCGGATCCTGTAGTCTATTAATGAGGCAAGAGGTGGGACAGTGAGCAGACACTGTAGTCTAATAATGAGGCAGGAGGTAGGACAGTGAGCAGACACTGTAGTCTAATAATCAGGCTGGAGGTGGGACAGTGAGTAGACACTGTAGTCTAATAATGAGGCAGGGGGTGAAACAGTGAGCTGATGACAATAGTAGCTCAACTAAAAAGTCAAACACTTCATATTACCAGTATTCTAAGGGTGGGGGTGTATTTCCCTATGGTTATTTTCCCCAATTCATTAAGAAAAAAATGTTCAGTTTTGGTTGGAGGTGATCATTCTGTTTCTGGTGACCTAATCATGTATATAATTTGTTGGCCTGGGAAACAGACACGCATAGCTCTGCCATCTGGTTATACTGCAGTGTCAAGATATCGTGAGTTAGTGGCTTCAACAAATAACCTTTGAATTCCTCCAATCATTTACTCAGATCCTGGCCAGGCTCCAGGTGAGAGGAAGCGGCAGCCCAGACAAGAATGGGGAATGTGTAATCATTATCGCTCTCGGCAGGTACGCCCGACAAGTAAACAGCCGAGAGAATAAACTTCACAACTATAACAATGTGCTGACCTACATATCCTGGGCATGGGGAAAACCAATGCTGACTGCACCCAGAGCCTGACCTGTGTGCTCCATGCCGGGGCCTGTGCACTACTGTCTGCAAGGACACAGGGGCCCCATGATCCCCTATTGCCCGGGGGCCCCATGAGTTGTCAGTCCGCCCCTGGTCTGCACAGTACTGTTTGCAATTCTGAGTTCTCCAGGAAACCCATACTAGACCCTTCTGGTCTGATACGAACTCTAAGATGGACTTCACGAAAAATGAAAATAACTTGTGGGGGTCTCCCTAAACATACATGTCAGACCCTTAATCTGAGCATGCAGCCCGCCTGGCCAGAGGCTTGTCTCTGCCCCTTTCCCCCTTGTCTCAGCAATCGGCAGCAGGGAGGAGGACAGAACTCCTCCGCCAGATCCTGTGCTTCTCTGCACAGCCAAGAAGAGGCTTGTCTCTGCCCCTTCCCCCTTGTCTCAGCAATTGGCAGCAGGGAGGAGGACAGAACTCCTTCACCAGATCCTGTGCTTCTCTGCACAGCCGAGAAGCGGCTTGTCTCTGCCCCTTCCCCCTTGTCTCAGCAATCGGCAGCTGGGAGGAGGACAGAACTCCTTCACCAGATCCTGTGCTTCTCTGTGCAGCCAAGAAGAGGCTTGTCTCTGCCCCTTTCCCCCTTGTCTCAGCAATCGGCAGCAGGGAGGAGGACAGAACTCCTCTGCCAGATCCTGTGCTTCTCTGTGCAGCTGCAGAGGCTTGTCTCTGTCTCTTCCCCCTTGTCTCAGCAATTGGCAGCAGGGAGGAGGACAGAAGTCCTCTGCCAGATCCTGTGCTGCTCTGCGCAGCCGAGAAGAGGCTTGTCTCTGCCCCTTCCCCCTTGTCTCAGAAATCGGAAGCAGGGAGGAGGAAAGAACTCCTCCCCCAGATCCTGTGCTTCTCTGTGCAGCCGAGAAGAGTCTTGTCTCTGCCCCTTCATCCTTGTCTCAGCAATCGGCAGCAGGGAGGAGGACAGAACTCCTCTGCCAGATCCTGTGCTTCTCTCTGCAGCATCAGAGAGGCTTGTCTCTGCTCCTTCCCGTCATATCAGCAGTCAGCAGCAGAGAGGAGAACTCCTCCTACAGATCCTGCACATCTCTGTGCAGCCACAGCACTCTGTCGTCTCGACCTCCTCTGGTCTCAGCATTCAACAGACTCTAGAAGTTGACTTTAGCCCTCCTCTGGGCCTCCTCCAGACCCTACACTTTCTGCTTCCCTTCTCCACCCCCAGCTTCTTCCCGGCAGCAGAACAAGGTAAGGGAGGTGCACTGCTGTGTAAGGGAAGGTGGGGGACTCATGACTTCTGATGATGAGGGGGATCTTGACATCTGATGTAAGGGGGGGTGGGGTGCTCTGGACATCTAGTCTTACAGATACAACCAGCCCTTAGAGGGCAACCATAATGCTGGCGTGGCTTGCAATGAAATTGAGTTTGACACCCCTGGTCTAGGGGATGACTTTTTGTAGTTTATTGCTTGAAGTACTTTCAGTGGAGGAGGTTTGGAGCATGGGACACTCCAAAATGCTCAGCACTTAAATATTAGAGGACAATCTACTCCTAGACTAATAGTGAGAGATGAATGGTCTAAGGCAGCAATGGGCAAACTACAGCCCGGCGGACCTTTTAATCCGGCCCGCGGAGCTAGGCTCCCGCTAGGCTCCTCTCACAGTCCGCCCTGAAGACCGGTGTAGCATGAAAATCTGTCTCCTATGAGGATCTGTCCCCCTCGACGTATCTGCGCATGTGCCGGAGATCGCCGATCGGCTGCTAATGCCTGAAACTGGCACATGCGCAGATACGTCGAGGGGGACAGATCCTCATAGGAGACAGATTTTCATGCTACACCGGAACGGCGCGGGAACACGGCGAGAGGAACGTGCGGAGCAAAGGTAAGTGAATTGACACAGGGGGGACTTGGGGACTTAATATGGGGGATGAATTAATATGGGGGATGAATTACTATAGGGGGGTTGAATTACTATAGGGGGGATGAATTACTATATGGGGGATGAATTACTATAGGGGGGTTGAATTACTATAGGGGGGATGAATTACTATGGGGGATGAATTACTATATGGGGGATGAATTACTATATGGGGGATGAATTACTATGGGGGATGAATTACTATAGGGGGGATGAATTACTATGGGGGATGAATTACTATATGGGGGATGAATTACTATGGGGGATGAATTACTATATGGGGGATGAATTACTATATGGGGGATGAATTACTATGGGGGATGAATTACTATATGGGGGATGAATTACTATGGGGGGATGAATTACTATATGGGGGATGAATTACTATGGGGGATTAATTACTATATGGGGGATTAATTACTATATGGGGGATGAATTACTATGGGGGATTAATTACTATATGGGGGATGAATTACTATGGGGGATGAATTACTATAGGGGGGTTGAATTACTATAGGGGGGATGAATTACTATGGGGGATGAATTACTATATGGGGGATGAATTACTATATGGGGGATGAATTACTATGGGGGATAAATTACTATAGGGGGGATGAATTACTATGGGGGATGAATTACTATATGGGGGATGAATTACTATGGGGGATGAATTACTATATGGGGGATGAATTACTATATGGGGGATGAATTACTATGGGGGATGAATTACTATATGGGGGATGAATTACTATGGGGGGATGAATTACTATATGGGGGATGAATTACTATGGGGGATTAATTACTATATGGGGGATTAATTACTATATGGGGGATGAATTACTATGGGGGATTAATTACTATATGGGGGATTAATTACTATATGGGGGATGAATTACTATATGGGGGATGAATTACTATGTGGGGGATGAATTACTTTGGGGGATGAATTACTATATGGGGGATGAATTACTATGGGGGATGAATTACTATATGGGGGATTAATTACTATGCTTACTATGGGGGAATATTACTATACTTACTATGGATGACACATACACATAATTCATCTACTCTTGGTCCGGCCCCCGGGTCCAATATATGAACCCATTGCAGCCCTCAAGTCAAAACGTTTTCCCACCCCTGGTCTAAGGCCTCACAGTTGAAGTCTTTTTGGCATCTGGTTACCCTGTGCTGAGAACAGAACACTACATGGTCACAGAGATCAGTTTAGGGTCTTTACTCACAAGTCCCCAGGACAGCCGCCACCTTCCAGCCTCCTCTGGACATAGCCCAGCCTCTCCAGATCAGATCAAGCAAAGTCCATCAATGCCCTGGCAGCGCTGAGGCCTCAAGAGCAACTGTACAGTCCACTGGCAACCTGAGGACAGTAGCCCCTTTGGCTCTGGAACCCTCCTGGGGAGGGGGAACCAAGCACTCCAGTGCCTTTGGCTATTCATCACCATTCCAGTCCCATTCTGGACACTCCTCTGCAGGGATTGGCTGGAACCTGAGAAATATTCAGACAGTTTTGAATCTTGAGCACTACTCTCTGGAAGCTTATCTAGAGGCAAGGGAAGCAATCAAGCTCCCAGCTAGCAAAACCGCTGAGCAGACAGGGCCTAGCAATTACTACTCCCTTAATTACAGAAGGAGCCAACAACTACATTTACCTAGCATGCTACGCTCGGAGGGTGGCACATATCGATCAGAAACTCATGTTCTCTGCAGAACAAGTTGTGGATAAAATGCTAATAATGATACTACTAATAATAATGATATCAACAAGAATTCTGCATAGCTTAAAGTGTTCCTAAACCTCGGACCCTGCATTCACTATATCTGGTCTTCCCGGACCCTGCATTCACTATATCCGCTCTCCCCGGACCCTGTATTCACTATATCGGGTCTCCCCGGACCCCCATTCACTATATCTGGTCAGCCTGGACCCTGTTTTCACTATATCTGGTCTCCCCGGACCCTGCATTCACTATATCTGGTCTCCCCGGACCCTGCATTCACTATATCTGGTCTCCCAGGACCCTGCATTCACTATATCTGGTCTCCCCGGACCTTACATTCACTATATCTGGTCTCTCCTGACCCTGCATTCACTATATCTGGTCTCCCAGGACCCTGCATTCACTATATCTGGTCTCCCCGGACCCTGTATTCACTATATCGGGTCTCCACGGACCCCCATTCACTATATCTGGTCAGCCTGGACCCTGCATTCACTATATCTGGTCTCCCCGGACCCTGTATTCACTATATCGGGTCTCCCCGGACCCCCATTCACTATATCTGGTCAGCCTTGACCCTGCATTCACTATATCTGGTCTCCCAGGACCCTGCATTTACTATATCTGGTCTCCCCGTACCCTACATTCACTATATCTGGTGTCCCAGGACCCTGCATTCACTATATTTGGGCTCCCCGGACCCTGCATTCACTATATCCGGTCTCCCCGGACCCTGCATTCACTATATCCGGTCTCCCCGGACCCTGCATTCACTATATCTGGTCTCCCCGGACCCTGAATTCATTATATTCGGTCTCCCCAGACCCTGCATTCACTATATCTAGTCTCCCTGGACGCTGCATTCACTATATCCGGTCTCCCCAGACTCTGCATTCACTATATCCGGTCTCCCCAGACCCTGTATTCACTATATCTGGTCTCCCCGGACCCTGCATTCACTATATCTGGTCTCCCCGGACCCTGCATTCACTATATCCGCTCTCCCCGGACCCTGCATTCACTATGTCTGGTCTCCCAGGACTCTGCATTCACTATATCTGCTCTCCCCGGACCCCGCATTCACTATATCCGGTCTCCCCAGACCCTGCATTCACTATATCCAGTCTTCCCAGACTCTGCATTCACTATATCCGGTCTCCCCAGACCCTACATTCACTATATCCGGTCTCCCCGGACCCTGCATTCACTATATCCGGTCTCCCCGGACCCTGCATTCACTATATCCGGTCTCCCCGGACCCTGCATTCACTATATCCGGTCTCCCCGGACCCTGCATTCACTATATCTGGTCTCCCCGAACCCTGCATTCACTATATCTGGTCTCCCCGGACCCTGCATTCACTATATCTGGTCTCCCACAGTACACACAACATGGAAAGGCTATTATTTTAGTAAATATAAACTGCTAAATACCTTTTCTCATCAGCGGTATATAGCAGTCTTGTTATATCTTTGATTTTTCAAAGCTTGTAGGAGGATTTTCACTCTGCTCTGATTGTCCTATGAGGCTGTATGACCCCTGACCCTCTGTCTGGACAGTGCTGATTAGCCCTGTGCTGATCACATGCACCCTCCCAAAGAAAAAAAAACTCTAGCAATACACACCAAACTGAGCATGTGCAGCATGTTCTCAAAGGCTCTGTTTTATGAACAGATGGATTGGTGACAGTAGAAGAAGGGGAGGATTAGAGAAGACAGGATCAAACAGCCTTTTTACACAATGCAGAGGATTAACCCATCAGGTTCAACAATGAGTATAACAAGCATGCTTTACTGCATATACAGACTGATGTTACTGTTGTGGATTTAGTAACACTAATAAAATATTCCAGACAACGTTTGATGCTTTTTTTATTTTCGGATTACAGCCGAATATTTGTGCTTTATTTTGCAGATAGCAAGTCCTGTACAGAAATCTAAAACTCTATAAAGGAACGCAGATTGCAGGTAGATACAAGTATACAGCCCATATGGAAGTGATCCATCCTGTTCAATGGATATCATTTTTATTATAGTAACATGATCTGCTAGGAGGTGATCATGAAACACATTGTGTGCTTGAAGCAATTCCGTTCCAGCTTGGCAAACAAACTGCTCCTTGTGTTCCCCAATTTCTCTTGTAGACACAAAAAGAATGTAGGAGTTCAGAAAATGTAATTCGCAGGAGAAAAATCTTCATGTTTAACATCCTGGTCACACCAAACCCTCTTTTTACGTCTGAAGGAAAAGAAATGTAATCTCCAAACACGGAAAGGTTTCTTCACAGTGAGAGCTGTGAAAATGTGGAATAGACTCCCTCAAGAGTTGGTTCTGAACAGCTCAGTGGATTGCTTTAAAAAAGTCCTGGATTCTTTCTTAGATACACAGAATATAACTGGATACTAACATTTATAGGTAAAGTTGATCCAGGGAATATCTGATTGCCTCTCAGGGGATCAGGAAGGAATTTGTTTCCCTGCAGGAGCAAATTGGATCATGCTTTGCTGGGTTTTTGGCCTTCCTCTGGATCAACTGTGGGTATAGGATTATAACTTTTTTTTTTTAATGGTTGAACTGGATGGACTTTTGTCTTTTTTCAGCCAGACTAACTATGTAACACCTCAGTCACACCAAACCCGACTTTTTCACTATTTCCCCCACTGACACCAAGAGTGGACATAATTCCTCCCTATGACACCAATGATGGGGCACAGCTTCCTCTGACATCAATGATGGGTCAATACTCCCCCCACTGACACCAATGACAAGGAAATATTCTTGCAACTGACGTCATCATGGGTCACTATTCCTTCCACTTACACCAATGATGGGGAACTATTCTTCCCACTGAGGCCATCATGGGCACTACTCTTTCCACTGACAACAATGATGGGGCACTATTCCTCCCACTGACACTAATGACGGGGAACTATTCTTCCTACTGACGCCATCATGAGACACTATTCCTTCCACTGACACCAATGACAAGGAAATATTCTTGCAACTGACGTCATCATGGGTCACTATTCCTTCCACTGACACCAATGATGGGGAACTATTCTTCCCACTGAGGCCATCATGGGCACTACTCTTTCCACTGACAACAACGATGGGGCACTATTCCTCCCACTGACACCAATGATGGGGAACTATTCTTCCCACTGACGCCATCATGGGACAATATTCCTTCCACTGATACCAATGATGGGACACTATTCCTCCCACTGATACCAATGATGGGACACTATTCCTCCCACTGATACCAATGATGGGGCGCTATTCCTCCCACTGATACCAATGATGGGGCACTATTCCTCCCACTGATACCAATGATGGGGCACTATTCCTCCCACTGATACCAATGATGGGGCACTATTCCTCCCACTGATACCAATGATGGGGCACTATTCCTTCCACTGATACTAATGATGGGACACTATTCCTCCCACTGATACCAATGATGGGGCACTATTCCTCCCACTGATACCAATGATGGGGCACTATTCCTCCCACTGATACCAATGATGGGACACTATTCCTTCCACTGACACCAATGACAAGGAAATATTCTTGCAACTGATGTCGTCATGGGTCACTATTCCTTCCACTGACACCAATGATGGTCAACTATTCTTCCCACTGAGGCCATCATGGGCACTACTCTTTCCACTGACAACAATGATGGGGCACTATTCCTCCCACTGACACTAATGACGGGGAACTATTCTTCCCACTGACGCCATCATGGGACACTATTCCTTCCACTGACAACAATGACAAGGAAATATTCTTGCAACTGACGTCATCATGGGTCACTATTCCTTCCACTGACACCAATGATGGGACACTACTCTTTCCACTGACAACAACGATGGGGCACTATTCCTCCCACTGACACTAATGACGGGGAACTATTCTTCCCACTGATGCCATCATGGGACACTATTCCTTCCACTGACACCAATGATGGGGAACTATTCTTCCCACTGAGGCCATCATGGGCACTACTCCTTCCACTGACAACAACGATGGGGCACTATTCCTCCCACTGACACTAATGACGGGGAACTATTCTTCACACTGACGCCATCATAGGACACTATTCCTTCCACTGACACCAATGATGAGGAACTATTCTTCCCACTGACACCATTATGGGGCCCTATTCCTCCCACTGACACCAATGATGGAGAACTATTCTTCCCACTGACACGA
This sequence comes from Staurois parvus, assembly GCF_062004578.1. Lineage (NCBI taxonomy): Eukaryota > Metazoa > Chordata > Amphibia > Anura > Ranidae > Staurois > Staurois parvus. Next base: position 1,424,198 of record NW_028318244.1, on the reverse strand, counting down.
TTGTGGGGCCCTATGCCTCCCACTGACACCAATGATAGGAGCACTATTCCGCCTGCTAATACCAGTGATGGGACACTATCCCTCCTCCTAACCACAGGGGTGCTATGTATTATCTAATCCCAATCCCAGTCCGGACCTCCTAAAGACTGAACTGGCCCTTTGTTTAGAAAGTTTGGAGACCACTGCCCTAACAAAACATCCAGTGTGCATGCAGCCTAAAAATGATACTTCAAGGTGAACATAGCTTGCAATATCCAGAAACCATATAAATCCACTTTGTGAGCAGTGGATGCCATCGCAGACCCAGGTATTATATAGTAAAAGTAGCAGTGACATCATCGTTGTACTGTACATAGACTATGCAGAGAGCAGAGCTGTGGGAGGGGCTCAGAAGACCTCACCTACTACAGAAAACAACAGGAGGGGTGGAGACCAGACCAATCACCCTGCACATAGAGAAAGAGCAGCATTGAGTGGTCTTTATACAGGAAAGTCTCACACTGGATTATTGCACGGATCTGGAAGAAATACTCTTGTACCTAGACAATATTGCTTTATCCTGGATTTACGTTTTCAGTTATGGCTGGGCTCTGGTAAATCACTCACTTAAAACATCCAGCTGAGTCGGCCACCATCGGCCATGCATGAGATTATGTCTGGGCATAGAGGTGTGTGCAGGACAGATCTGGTTTGACCATAAATACGAATGTTCATGGAAATATGACACAGCATGGAGACAAACTCCAATAAAAATTTACAACAAATTACAAAAAAAAAAAAGAATACTCATTGATAATACAAAAATATCTTTCCTTTCAAAATACATAGATTTATATTATGTTACATTTGGTTTCCTTTATTTTATTCACATTATGTACAGTCAGAGCAGCACTCCAAGTAGCCATGGTGAGGCCATCCCGAGGCAGTATGTGCCAAGATCATGCTTTTCAGCCCCAGGTGAAATGTCTTCGAAACCAAGACCGTGTTTTCTACTAGTGCTGTACAGCAATCAGCACCAAGCAGGAAGTTGTTCCTATGTATGCTGTCCCTTTAAGTAGTGAAATTTCAGCAAGATCAGTCCTCCATCTTGATACATGTTTCCGTATTGTCCTGCAGAAAGTAGAGTATGGGTTACTTGGACATAGGTGTATTGGATACTTAGGAGGTCTATTGATCAAGATTAACAACTTTTCATGCAAGATTTACATACATTTACAAACATTATGGTCCTGGACTCTGTTAACCCCCCATGGTCCACTTTTTGGGTGGGTGTGCCAAACTAAGGCCCACTTTACTGGTGGGTTTAGCCCAAACATCAACTCCTAATATGCAGGGAAAATCCCACCCCACCAACTTTATGGGTTTCTCCTCACCAGACCCCACCTCCTAATATGAGGGGAACTTCCCTCTCTACCAACTTTACAGGTTGCTCCTTAACCAAACTTCATCTCTTAATAAGTAGGGAACTGCCCACCGTGCCAATTTTATGGGATGGTCAGCCCAGATCCAACCTCCTAATTTGCGGGGCATTGCCCACCGTGCCAAGTTTACGAGGTGCTCCTGACCAGGCCCTACCTCCTAATAAGCAGAGAAAAAGCCACCCTGCCAACTTTATAGGATGGTCCTGCCCAGACCCCGCCTTCTAATTTGCAGGGAACTTCCCACCCACCAATTTTAAGAGTTGCTCCTTACCAGATCGCGCCTCCTAATAAGAAAGGAATAGCCCACCTTCCCAACTTACAGGTTGGTCCTGCCCAGACCCCACCTTTAAATTTGCGGTAATTGCCCACTCCACCAACTTTATGGGTTGGTCCTGCTCAAGTGCACCACTTAATATACGGGGAAGTAAATTATCCCATGGGGTCAAATGTTCGGGTGACTACTAAGATGGTAACTCCCCTCACTTTGGAAAATTTCCTCTCATTTCATGTTCCATCTCCTGAGCAGAAAGTAAATCTCCCCAGTGAAATGAGGACAGCAAAATAAAATGGCAGCTCTGCTTTCATTTTCTGTCTTTCCACCTAAGAGTTGGGGCCTGTGTATATGGACTTTTGTTAGTCTAGAACTGCTTCTGCCCCCCCACAAGTCAATGGGAAAGCAACAGCAACTTGAAGCAGATTAATATAAATTAGAAAGAGGTTAACTGTAGATTGGATTCACTTGTTAATGAATTCTGAATGATCTCAGAGGTGTCTCAAACTGTTCTCAAGTGCAAGCAAGAGCCCATTGACACAGACCCTTACTGATTTGTATTCCTGGTGATGTCTATTTTGCAAAAATGTTGGTCGTACTGTAATCCCTGTGTGCTGTGTTGTTTTGTGGATAAAGGGGGCACTTATAAGTCTAGAGAATTGAGTGGGGCAGAGCCTTGGTCCTACTGGCCATGCCAAAGTAGACTTAGGAAATTCCCTCATGAGGGTCATTCTGTTAACCATATGACACAGCCAGGTTCTTATGTCTTTAGAACATAATGAGTTAGCAAAACACAGACTGCCTGGACTGCCCCATCTAGCTCAGCAGCTTGGTCCTATGGAATTGTCCGTACGTACCATGATGGAATGATTTGGCTAGCTCAGCAGCTTGGTCCTATGGAATTGTCCGTACATACCATGATGGAATGATTTGGCTAGCTCAGCAGCTTGGTCCTATGGAATTGTCCGTACATACCATGATGGAATGATTTGGCTAGCTCAGCAGCTTGGTCCTATGGAATTGTGTGTACATACCATGATGGAATGATTTGGCTAGCTCAGCAGCTTGGTCCTATGGAATTGTGTGTACATACCATGATGGAATGATTTGGCTAGCTCAGCAGCTTGGTCCTAGGGAATTGTCCGTACATACCATGCCTGAATGATTTGGTCAAAGGACACAACCTGCCAAACTTAGACTATGTTGAGAACAAAGCTAGAGCCATGAGACGTGTTCAATCCTGACCACCCAAACATTGAGTGACTAGGTAAACATCAGTGTTTTATCCTAACTAGTCACTTAGAAGGTCTAAAACTATGTAAATTGCTGCTATACGGACTCTGTATGGCTTCCTTTAGAACATGAAGGAGCCCCATTGCTTGCTATGGTCAACAGTTCTTTGTGACACATGACATGTGTGCCTCATGTCCAGGATGAATTATATTTTTTGATCGATGGTGCTGCATTCAGGGCCAGAGCCATTTCAGCATTGTCCTACCACAAGCCGCATTCTGCCCCCACAGATCTATCCAGACAAGTCGTTTCCAACAACTCAAGTTATATTATTAAATGTACTGTACATACCTATAAAACATTAATTTCTTAAAATGTGTATCTGAAGGCTTTCCAAAATGCAGATATTTAAAGAAAACTGTTGAAATGAAGAACTATGTTCACCTCCCCCTTCCCGTAAATCCTCCCACAACCGTATCACCTTTCCACAAATCCTGGTCTGGCAGCCCTCCATTGAGAAATTAACTTGAATTCTTTTGTTGCACAGCTATTTCCTCCTAAATGATATCAAGCGACAGATGTAAATTGCAATATATAATATTAATAAAAGCCAGCATAAAGGTGGAAGTGATTCAAGCATGTGTAAACCACTAACACCCTACAAAAACTGGGTGCAGAATTACATACTAGTAAGTAGATAGTGTCATGCTGGTGGGATAGGTTACCAAAAGTCTAAACATCTGCTCAAAACTCCCAAGGCTTGTCATCTCCCTGGCCTAGCTATAACACCTCTTTCACGGCTGAGAGTGATGATTTCTACACACACGTAGGGTCAAGAGTTTTCTGATGCAGATATGGGCAGCCCATCTGGAAAAGATTTGGGTATCCATGGCAATGACCACATGAGACAAATATGGTTTACGGATTACCAAGACAGAGGACCATAGCGTGTGCTAGGAGTACTGCATCGGTTGGAGGTGACTTTCTAGCATAGCAAAAGACTCCAGGACTCCTCAACTTTTTGTTTCTAGGACAAACCTTTCCAGGTAATATAAAGACTCACTCCAGGCAAAAAAAAAAATGACTCCTGCAGTGGACACTACAAGAAGTATATGATTGTCAAGTATAGGAGAAGAGGATACGGCAGACTTATTCCATGCTGCGGGGCTGGTCCCCTGAAGCCTCCTTTCCTTGGCACTCCAGCTGGTGGTTGCATATTGACATCATCAAGCAATGTAGAACCAATAGTCCTGCATTGAACGTGAGGATGACAACCTAGAACGTCAGAACAGGAGATCATCAGAGCATATCTTAATGAAGTTTAGGGTACATATTACACCTTAGTCCTCTACCCATAGACTTAAGGACCATTTAACTCCTGGGGGGAGGGGGATGCTGCATGGGTATTTTTGTAACAATCCCAGAGCTTTAAGAATAACAGGTAAATATGGTAAGCAGGGTCAAGAAAGAGGTCCTAGGATGTGCTAAGAAGACAGTAATAGTTGGAGGAGATGTTCATTTATAGTAGAGCAGGTTCTTACAGTGTTTGTAAACCTGGGACATGAAATATTAACAAAGCTTATCTTCCTTTGGTGTGTACTTGTCTCAGTCCAGAGCACTCAGTGTCATTTCTGTCTACTGCTTCGTTCCTCTGCTATCAGCATAAATCACTTCTGACAAGTTTTCCCAACACCAAGAGAAAAATAGTTATGGCAATGGGGAAGGGCCTCCAGCAGATAGGAGGGGGGTCTCTTCCCACCAATCAGCTCTCAGAACTCTCCTCACTGACCTTTGCAGTGTGTCATTTCAGCTCTCTGCCCCTTTTATTCTGAACTCTCCCAACCTTTATACAATTCTGGATTTTGAACAGACGTAGAGAAGAGAATACTACAGATAAACAGGTACAACTTATGTAGGAGGATTTGTTTCATCTCTATTACCTGAGGCCAGTCACTTCACTGGGTATATGAGAGGGGTTACAACCACTTTAGGATTCCTCATAATTTTGCATAGGTTGGTTAGGGACGGAGTTGGAATCTGCTACAAACCTTTTAATTTAAGAAAGACAGACTGAAGGATATGTTTGTAAGAAGAGCCAAGACAGAGGCTGCCAGCGTGTACTGCAATGGCTGAAGACATACTGTAGTACAATAGTTGCTAAAAGGTTCCCTATAATTTTGCTAACATTATCTGAGCTTCTAGGACAAACGTAGTATCCCTAGAGCAGCTTTTCTTAACCTTTTTACACCAAAGGAACCCTTGAAATAATTTTCAGATCTTTTGGAGCCCCTGCCTAAAATTAATTCATTGCTGGCCAATGGGAAGAACACAGTGGTGGTTAGAATGCCACTTATACAGACAGCTAAAAAATATTATTGATATTATGTAGCTGACTCTGCCATGTGGTGTTGGCCCCTGAAGGTATGCAGGTGCCATTAAATAGGAGGTCAATCAGCCATAGCTTAAGGAATCCTAAGAAAATTCTGGAGGAACCTCAGAGCTCCATGGAACCCTAGATGAGAATGGCTGGCCTAGAGTGATCAAAGTAATGTAGTGTTTGAAGAGAACTTTCTGGCATAATAGAGTAGATGCTAGAAGGTTCCTCATATTGGTCTGAAGACTGGTTCTGGACAGAGTTCCTAAGACAATCCTTTTCAGGTAGTGTAGGAAAGACAGGCCATGAGATATTGTTGTAAGGAGTGTAACACCCTGCAGTAATACTGGTTGCAGGATGTTAAGAGAACACAAGATGGCAGTATCCTGTGATTCAGGTACATGGACTCTATTGAAGAAGAGCCTTGTTGGACTTGTATGCTGGTAGCAGGGCTTTGATTTAGGTGAGCAGTGAAAAGACTACATTTCCAAGAGGAGCTGGTTAAGGGGTGGGAGACTAAGGGGTGGGAGCACATAAATACTGAAGCGCGGGAACCGGAAGGCAGGAAGTGGATGGTGAGAGCTGGAGAACAGGAGTGTGGAGGAGGCTGTGCGGGACACTGCAGTATCATGCTGGTTCAGGAGAAGCAAGGAGGATGCACAGACTGCTGGCAGCACTGAAGAGCAGGATGGACAACCCTGCAGGCCAGCAGATGGAAGTGCTATCATCTGCATTGCTCTTCAACAGAGAAACCAAGGGAACATGGGGCCTCCCTGCTGAGCGAGACTATCTGCTACATTACTGAGGCTACAGACCGAGTGAGAAAGTTCCATACCCATATTAGCAAATAACGTTGCTAATTTCAATTGCCCCCGCTTCAATTCAGGACACTTTGTTTCACAGTTATTCATACTGAGTCCTAGATTGACCAGCCTATCCTGCATTGCGGCCTACTGATTACCGCACCATACATATTTCAGACCGCAGGACTTCGCTACAATCTATGCATCCTGCTGCCAGAATTACATTAGTTTCCAGCCTATTTTCACCCGAAAGGAACTGCTTCATCACACTAATTTGCTATCTTTTGATGAGGGATCAAACCCTGCATCTCAGTGAAGCTTAGGTCCCATGTACACGGGATACTTCTGAATGATGGAAACTGACTGCTGGAAAACGTAGGTTAAAAAAAGTTTGTTTAGCCGCGTTTGCATACCGCGTTTATGAGCGTTTGCGTTTAGAAGCGCTTTTTAAAGCTAAGCACAGGAGAACCTCCCAAATGCCCAGAATGCACTTAAAAGTGGTAAACTATTAACTATTTCAGACTGTTTCAGAGAAATACAGAGAGTAGAAGCAGAGGCAGCAGTATGTGTTGAGATTAGTTTAGGTGTGAGTTGCTCATTAACATTTCTTTTGTTTCCAAGGGTGGGAAAGGTGTCTGGTGGAGGGTGTCATTAAGGCCACCTAGCAGGGGGTCTTCATGAGGAATTTGAGATGTGAATGGTCATTAACATATCTTTTGTTTCCAAGGGTGGGAGAGGTCTGAGGTGGGAATTGGTCATTACAATGCGTGACAAGCTTGGTAGGAACATCCTGTGTTCAGTGTTTTCTCCATCTGAGTACCTTAAAAATGCTTTGCATGCATTTTTCATGATAAAAAAAAGGCTCTGGACAGCATCAGGAACTGGAAGAGTTAAAAATAAAACTTGCAAACGCTTATAAAAACGATTTGCTGCGTTTACAAGTGTTTTGCGTTTGAAACGTGGATAAAATCGACAGCTGAACGCAAGTTTTCTGCGTTCAAAAAAAGACTGTAAACTCAAATGCCTGTAAATGGCTGTAAATGACGATGTGTACATGGACACATAGGAAAACATTAGGGAGAGTTCAGGGGCTGCTGAAAAAAACGCTGAACAGCCCCTAAACGTGAGTTTATCAGCTGCAGTGTACATGAGCCCTTATTGTTCATTCCCTGTGTTAAAGAGTTATTTTTTTAATTCAACATCCCCTAATGAAGGAGTTCTCTTCCCTCTGTGTTTGCATTATGTTGATGGAATCTTGCTTTTGAACCAGGAAGGATCTGAACCTTTATGTGCACCAACTAGGGCCCCATCATTTGGACAACTCTGTGTTAGAGACAAATAAATAAAAGGGACATTGATGTATTTATTTAAAGAATCCAACCCCAGAGATAAACTCATTCACAAGTAACTGAGAACCAAGTGTGAGTTAATTTGACCATTTATTAGTATTTTTCTCTTCCAGCTCATTTGGGGAAAAACATCTCAGAAGCTGGGACTGATGTTAAATTCTGACTTTGCAAGGCCTTCAAGAATTCATGTGCACTGCAGCTGATAAACTCACGTTTAGCGTTTTTTTCAGCAGCCCCTGAACTCACCCTAATGTTTTCCTATGTGTCCATGTACACATCGTCTTTTACAGGCAGTTGAGTTTAGTCGTTTTTTTTGAACGCAGAAAACTTGCGTTCAGGAGTAGATTTTATCAGCGTTTCAAATGCTTGTAAACGCGGCTAACCTCATTTATAAGCATTTGAAATTTTTTTTAACTCTTCCATTTCCAGATGCTGTCCAGAGCCTTTTTTCATCATGGAAAATGCATTCAAAGTGTTTTTCTGGTACTCAAGTGGACCTGGTACACCATACTTTGAGGTTTTGCATGAAAGAAAATATGTCAGACACTGCTTCAATAATTTCTGCACAGAAATGAGCTGGAATACATCCAAACACCACAGTTGAGTTTACAGTTGTTTTTTTGAACGCAGAAAACTTGCGTTCAGGAGTAGATTTTATCAGTGTTTCAAACGCTTGTAAACGCGGCTAACTGCGTTTATAAGCGTTTGCGTTTGAAATTTTTTTTAACTCTTCTATTTTCAGATGCTGTCCAGAGCCTTTTTTCATCATGGAAAATGCATGTAAAGCATTTTCCCGGTACTCAAATGGACCTGGTACACCATGCTTTTAGGTTTTGCCTGAAAGAAAATATGTTAGACACTGCTTGTGACATAAATGTACAGATTTGAGTAGATAAGATGTGACCTGTAGAAAATATGTGTCAGGAATGGACTTGCCAATAATGGTGGGACTCACCTGCCTTGTGGGCTGCAGTACCAGGGCTGGCCAGCGGGTGCTCTCAGCAATCAGTGACTTATCCCTGCAGTCAGCCAAACACCTGAAGCTGATTGCAGGGGTTGTATTTAAGGAATGGCCAGACTCACAGTCAGGGCCTTGGTGTGTGTTTTTCCATGGGCCCCTGTATCTTGTATCCTGTGTTCCTGTTCCTGTTTCTGCCTGACTTGTTGCCGACCCTGCCTGATCCTGACCTCTGCTGACTTCTCCTGTTTGATCCCTGGCTTGTGACCCTGACCATTCTCTTCCTGACCCTCTGTACCGCTCTGCCCGTGAGTTACTGAACCCAGCTTGTGACCCTGACCACTCTCCCGCCTGTTCCTGGTACTCCGTTTGCCCGTTTGCTACTGACCTGGCCTGCCTGACGACTCTTGCATTGTATGTATTGTTATCTGTAGGTGGTTTGGTTTGTTTGCACTGTGTTTATGTTTAGTCTTGCACTGCGTTTTGTATTGTTAGTCTTAATAAATTATATTGTTTATACCATATCTGAAGCCTGCGTTTCCCTGTGTCAGTCCACACACCTCTGGTCATACCCGGAACCCTGACAATATGAAAATGTAGATTTAGCATTCCATGTTATAATAATATAAGATGTGTTCAGAATTAAGGCAGAGGCATATGGTCACCCATTAGCATCTGAAAAGAGACAGACCTTCCTCAAGCTGGAAGTGACACCTGGGTGCCAATAAGATTTGGCACCTTCGGGGAAACCTGGAAGGAAACGGCTGGAGACAGGTTGGCTTCATGACACAGCGGGAGACCAGAGCTTTGAAGTATATCAGTGGATCAAAGGAATATGTTTAATCTCTCATAAAAGCTAAAGTATTAGTTGCAGAGAGATGAAAATACTTCCTTCTGATTGGGCACTCTGTAGGCTACATCTGCATGTAAAAAACGTATTTGTGGCCTATGTAGAATACAAAAAAATGCAGGAAATGGTTCTGTGGCGCCGGATCGCGACAGCTGAACAGTGATTGGTACTGTCGCAATCAGACTGATGCGCCGGTGTCGGAAATTCAATCCCTGACTTGGTGATTCAAACCGTTCCTGGTCCAATCAACTTTGGGCATTTCAGGACCCAGAACATCCTGTGGTTGGGTACAGGTACACCCCCTAGAGTCAACTGGCCAAGGACTCATGTCCAGCCCACGTCCATATTCCCATAAATTGAGGACCCTGAGGTATGGACATGGTGATTCGTATGGAGCCCGTCTTTATTGATTGACGGATCGCGGACTTTCTCTGATTTGCTCCAGTCGCAGAAAAAAGTAAAAGTAAAGGTAAAAGTTTTATTTCTGTTTTTATTCCCTTTTATTTTATAGCCAATAGTCAATTGTGTGTCTTCTTGCATTTCTTGTATTTTCTATAACTTTTTATACTTTGTACATATTTTATGCACTGCCCACTTTGGGATATTAAATCATAAAATTAATAAGTGACTTCTGGGTACTTAAGCGAGCTCATATCTCCGGAGAGATTAGATTGTATTGTATTTTAGTGTCTTTAGATGCTCGGTCAAGTTCATTGCCTATCTGTATGCAATTGCACTGTGTGTTGGCAGATTGCGTGCAGATTGTAAAGGTAACAGATCTGCCAGACGGAGATCTGTGTGTGTGTGGTGTCCCAACAGACCGTTCTGCGGATAAACTGTTGGGTGGTGGCAAGCTACCGTTTGTGGTGTGTCTGGTGTGGGGGTTTGTGGACAGTGGAAGAGTGATTAACTCCGGGATTCTAGCTTGTAGGATAGCTGGAGGAATCCTAGAAGGGTGTGTGATTGCTGGGCTGCTCCTCAACCCTAGTTAGTGCATCAGATCGTATGTAAAATTTGTATCTGCCAGTGTGTGGTCGGCCGGCTGGATTGGAGTCTCCCTCCAGTGGTAACCAAGAGGTAGTGCGGGCTGTGAAAGTGTATCATGGCCAGTCTTATATACTTTATATAGTTAAGTCCCCCTTATTCCCTCTTACCCCAAGTCACGGCCGCACGTGCGTGCCTCGGTTAGCTAGTCGCTGTGGGCGTGGCGTGTGGGTGAACGGTGACACTGCTGCAATAATTTCTGCACAGAAATGGAACACATCCAAACATCACAAGAAAAAAAAAAACAGCTAATCTCAACAAATACTGCTCTCTCTATTTCTCTCAAAATGTCTGAAATAGTTAATATTTTACTGTTTTTCAGTGCATTCTAGGCATTTTTGAAGGTCTCCTGAGGTTATCTTTAAAAAAACACTTCAAAAACGCAAATGCTCATAAATGCGGTATGCAAACGCGGCTAAACAGACGTTTTTATCCTACGTTTTCCAACAGTTTCAGAAGTGTCCAGTGTACATGGAGCCTTAAAGTAATACTGTGTTACTACACTTGGTTGAATCTCAGAGAGTGTTTGACTTTTATCCCATGCACATGTACTGGTATCATTGTGTTGTGCTTGTATTTTATATATTTTGACTTTTAAATAACCAAAATACTAGTTCACCCTAAACTATGTGTGTCGATTTCTATGGGTAGAGTCAAGGGATCCTCCTGGCCAAAGGCTGAGGTGGTGTCAGCAGGGGTCAAGCTTCCAAAGCTAGCAAGCTCGGGACAGAAGGGGAACCTGGAAATACTCAGCGGCCCTCAGAGGATATTTTTTGGCATTGCACATTAAATGCTAGAAGTTTCCTGGTAACTTTTCTGAGATTGGCTAGGGACAGAGCTCTTAGGACAAACCTTTCTAGGTGATTTACGTAGGACAGACCAAGGGATACAATTGTCTTCAGAGGTCCTGCCATGTGCCAAGAGTACTGTGGTGGTCAGAGAAGACCTTCTGACCTTCTTGAGATTAGCAGGACGCTGATATTCTTAGTACAAAAGTATTCATCCAATTTAAAGACCCAAAGACCCACATTGGTGTCACCCATTGTCGTAAAGAGAGAATTGAGTAATGTTGGGTGCAGTGGAGTTAAACAACTCCTTGTGCAGGAGGACACAGTGGGAATGTGGTCATCAGAAAACCAGACTAGGCTAAATCTAAGAGGCGACTGCAGAGACTAACTCTAAGCTGGGCACTCCTCACTTCAGTACAGGGGCGGACTGACAACTCATGGGGCCCCCGGGCAATAAGGGATCATGGGGCCCCTGTGTCCTCGCCCACACCCAAAAAAGCCTATGAAAGGTACCAGGGGCATCTCATGGGGCCCCCTACTGACCCCGGGCCCTCGGGCACTGCCCGAGTGCTCGAATGGTCAGTCCGCCCCTGCTTCAGCATTAAATGGATCAGTGAGTGGATGTAAGTCGAACTGTAAAAAGCCAAATACAGGTTGCAGCCTTTTGTATGGGAAATAGCACGTACCCATATGCCAAGTCAGACCATGCCTATCTCCTTGGGAGGGGGGAGGGGAAGCAGATGCAGAGTTTCACACTGGATTACTAGAATATTTTTTTTATCCTGAAGTTCATATTTAAAAAGACTATGCGACTGGTAGTTGTCACTTAAAGGCTACATTCACCTTTTTTCTTTTTTTCAAATCCAGCTCCCCTCTGCACCAATATACCATTAATGTACCTCGAAGGGAGAGATCGAAATAGGTGAAATGATCGAAACGTGTCGGGGCTATCTTGGGAATGTTGTATTGTTGTAATCTCACAAAAGGTAATATATCCCTGGAATAGCTATCAGAGCCAGGGTGTTTTTTAAATCATAATCTATTTTTTTATAACAATTATATACAATAAAGTATGTGAGTAAAAAAGTTCCTTATGAATATATGTGTGATGGTATGTCTGCTGCATTAACCACTTGCCAAAGGATTTACACTCCTTCCTGACCAGGCCATTATATGCATTACTTTAACTGACAATTGTGCGGACATGCAATGCTGCACTTAAATTAAATTTACGTCCTGTTTTTACACAAATTAGAGATTTATTTTGGTGGCATTTTTTTATTTTGTGCTCTATAAAACAATTTAGACAAGACAAACAATTTTGAGGAAAAAAAACAATATTTGTGACTTTTTGCTATTAAACATCCAGTAAAAAAATTTAAAAATCAAATTTTGTCACAAATTTAGGCCAAAATGTATTCTGCTCCATGTCTTTGCTAAAAAAAAAAAATCCCAATACGTGTAAATTAATTGGTTTATGTGAAAGTTATAGCATTTACATATATACTATATATATATATATATATATACTGTATATTTATTTACTTCAGGCACTTACATAGCGCCGTCAATTTACGCAGCGCTTTACATATATATTGTACATTCCCATCAGTCCCTAACCCTCAAGGGGTGTACAATCTAAGGTCCCTAACTCACATTCATACATACACATACTAGGGACAATTTAGACAGGAGCCAATTAACCTACCAGCATGTCTTTGGAGCGTGGGAGGAAACCGGACTACCCGGAGGAAACCCATATACGTGATTTTGTGCATCCCTGCTGCCCTGTAGCAGTACTGCTGGAGGAAACCCACGCAGGCACAGGGAGAACATGCAAACTCCAGGCAGGGGGTGCCGTGATACAGTATATATATATATATATATATATATATATATATATATATATATATATATAGTGTGTGTGTGTATAGTGTGTGTGTGTGTATAACTTTCTATTAATGTGCTTTGATACAGCACTTTGGGAACATCCAACTTCTTTTGCAATTACCTTTTGAGGCTTTCCCTCCTTATGGAGGGTGTCAATGATGGTTTTCTGCACAACTGTCAGGTCAGCAGTCTTTCCCATGATTGTGATTCCTACTGAACCAGACTGAGAGACCATTTAAAGGCTCAGGAACCCTTTGCAGGTGTTATGGCTTAATTAGCTGATTAGAATGGGACACTTTGAGCCGAGAATATTGCACCTTTTCACAATATTCTCATTTTCTGAGATTGTGGATTTGGGGTTTTCATGAGCTGTAAGCCATAATCATCACAATTATGACAAATCACGGCTTGAACTATCTTGCTTTGCATGTAATGAGTCTATCTCATATATTAGTTTCACCTTTTAAGTTGCATTACTGAAATAAATGAACTTTTGCACCATATTCTAATTTTTCGAGTTTCACCTGTATGTATATATATATATATATATATATATACACACACACACATATACATTTTAATTTTTACTAGTAATGGTGGCAATCAGTGACCTATAGCGGGACTGCGGCGGGCATCCTGACACTGGGGGAACTGACTTGGTGTCACTGACATCCCCAATGACACCAATATAGTGATCAGTGCTAATATAAAGCACTGACAATGTACTAATGGCACTGGGCAGGAAGGGGTTAACATGTGGGGTGTTACGTGTGAAATCTGTGAATGATCACAGAGGTCACATGGTACAAGACTATTCACAACAGCCTTGTACCATGTGACAAGCTGTGACCAATCACAGCTCACACAGTTGTTCTCAATGGCTGCAAGAATGCAGCCAGAGAGAAGGAGAAATTATTGCTTTTACAGCCTTTATGGGTGTAAAAGAAATCAGTGTAAAAAAAAAAAAAAATCTTCATCACCCCCCACAAGTAGTACAGTGTCACCATGGTGACACTGTACTGCTAGGGTGACAGTATGTAGAAAAAAACCCCATAAATAATAATATGTATAAAAAAAATAAAACTGTAAAAAAATTATAATTTTTGGTTAAAAACTAATTTGGGTTATTTATATTTTACTAAAAAGATAACAGAATACATTTTGGCCAAGATTTATGATGAAATATTATTTATTTGCAAAATTTTATAAGAAAAAAACTTTAAAAATTTTTTTTGGACTTTAACATTTAGAAAACAAAAAAATAAAAATCCCAGTGGTGAATAAATACCACCAAAATAAAGCTTTATCTGTCTCAAAAACATCAAACATAAAAAATGTCATATGGGTACAGCATTGCATGACCGCGCAATTGTCATTCAAAGTGTGATAGCGCTGAAAGCTGAAAATTGGCCTGGATAGGAAGGGGGTGAAAGTGTCCGGACTTGAAGTGGTTAAAGGCACCCCAAGTGCAGCAAACACACCAAAAACTGCAGTAATGCACTGTGCTCCGCTCCAAAAAAAGTTCTGGAGCTTTTCTGGGGCAATTGTTGCGTGTAGGGAAGCCCGTTTAAGTGAATGGACTGCCCTATCCGTGACGAGTGAAAACGCTCTAAAATGCCCAAATGAATGCAGGAATGTGAGTCATCACTACGAGGAAATGTGAATGGGGCCTGACAACTGAGTGTCTCCATCCACTCCCTCCTATGTACTTGTATAAAGATGGCCATACACTATGCAATCTGATTGTGCATTCTCTGTACAATTTCTTTTAGATTTATCGGAACTATGGAATAGGAGGACACACCTGAACAATCTATTCAATTGGTATCAAATCAGATGGGCCCTTGTACTACTGATGGGAGGAAGGTAGAATTGTAATGAGGGAGGTGTGGTTCAGAGCACGGCCTATCACACCCTTTTCTGTGATGCAACAAGGAAGCGAAGGCTTCTGGGAGATGGCCCACAGGAAGTGAATGCTGAGAGCCCATCTACAGGAAATGATGCAATCTCAAAAACTCACATAAAATGACAAAAAAAAATGAATGTCCTGTGGATGAGGTAAGTGAGAGAAAAGCACATTGTGATGGCTGGGCCAGAAATGGCAATGGAAAACATTTTTATTTATTATGAAAAGTGAAATTCTGCCCAATAAGGTGAACTTATGCTTTAAGACCATGTCTAGTCTTTATATAGAGTGAAGAACCCCTACATCCATATACAATATCCCTGCTACAAACATTTGTCACCACTTCCTGCCCCAACAGGAAGTGAGAACAAATCTCACCACAGGCAACACTGACCCCCAAAACCTTGATGGTCTCACCCCTCTCACTCTGTCCACAACAACATAAAAATTAAGATTTGGCTTTAACGTAAAATAGTTGACCTACCTCATTTGGACGTTGTTCTTCACTGTCAGCTTCGTTTTCAATATCAAATAATTTATCAGGAATGGGAGGAGGTTCCTCCAAGTCAATGTTTATGGAAACGGTTGGTTTGGGTGTGGAGCTTTTTAAAGATTTGGACTTCCAATTCTTTATCATCTTGTTCAGTTTAAAGGAGGAGGAGGGTGGAACCCCTGGATTCATGGGAGCTAAACTATGCTCGGATCCCTTCTGTAAATCCTCTGTTTTTACATTAGAATCTTTGGAAATCTTTGGATTTTCCATTGGTATCATAGGTGGCTTCTTTATTGAGAGCTTGTCTCTACGAACTTTGGAATAGATAGGTTCATTTGCCAGCGGCATTGAATACATTGGTTCCTTCCTGGTTTCATCTCCCTGGTTGGGTCCAGGACTGGGAAGGTTAATCACCGATTTTTGGTTTTCAGGTGTGTTATCTCTCCATTTATCCTCTACTGAGACATACAAAGGGTTTATGTTTTCCAGCACTTCAGGATTATGAACATCACCGCCGCTTACTGCCGTAGTGTGATTGTTCCCAGAGGTATCTCCCAGGTGTTTCTCATTTGGTCCAGAGTCTGCAGAACAAAGGCAAAATATATTAAATATGAATAAGCTTTAAGAAGACTGTACCTTCCTGAGGTTCATAGCAAAATAATTGTGTCAAAAAGTAGCTTCAAGCATCCAGTGAAATATTTCAGGGAACTAAAGCAAAACATAAAAGATTTATATCATGGTACAGCCAGGGATTCTACATAAAGTACAGTAGATCTGCCCAGGGTCTTATTTTATCCACCCACTTTTCAGGTTGGTGCACCCAAATCAACACTCATATTATGGGTTGGTCTTGCCAAGACCCTGGTGAGCGTGTCCAATTCACACCAACTCTATGAGTTGGTCCTGCCCAGACCCTGGTGAGCATGCCCAAATCACACCCACTTTATGAGTTGGTCCTGACAAGACCTGGATTAGTGTGACCAAATCACACCCACTTTATGAGTTGGTCCTGCCCAGACCCTGGTGAGCATGTCCAAATCACACCCACTTTATGAGTTGGTCCTGACAAGACCCGGATTAGTGTGACCAAATCACACCCACTTTATGAGTTGGTCCTGCCCAGACCCTGGTGAGCATGTCCAAATCACACCCACTTTATGAGTTGGTCCTGAGAAGACCCGGATTAGTGTGACCAAATCACACCCACTTTATGAGTTGGTCCTGCCCAGACCCTGGTGAGCATGTCCAAATCACACCCACTTTATGAGTTGGTCCTGACAAGACCCGGATAAGTGTGACCAAATCACACCCACTTTATGAGTTGGTCCTGCCCAGACCCTGGTGAGCATGCCCAAATCACACCCACTTTATGAGTTGGTCCTGCCCAGACATTGGTGAGCATGCCCAAATCACACCCACTTTATGGATTGGTCCTGCCCAGACCCAGGTTAGCGTGTCCAAATCACACTACTTCACAGCCTTGAAAACCCCCAATAAATGCTTTTTTGAGTTACTGCGCAGTAGTTCAGATAAGGTTGATGCTGGGGTCCAGGGATTTGGCCCAGGACACAGAATCAGCAGGACAAAGGGCCAAGAAGCATGACTGTTGAACCGAATTCAGGGCACATGAAGTATCATATAAGCTTTAACTTGTTACTTCAAAAGTTGTCTTCAATCTGTGTACATCTGCACCTTTTTAAAAACAATCCCTGGTGAGTCTGCCATGAAGGTCCGTGTTCAGGCACTTCCTGACATCACCTTGTCACATGGTTCCCCTGGTGGAGACTACAAGAGGTTGTGCAGGCACACATTGCTCCACTGTTGTCACTATCAGGGAGCTGGTCCAGTGCATATGGACAGGAAGTAGCTGCAAAGACTATGCATGAGATCAGTACCGAGATGTAATAAATGATAAAAAAAAAGATGAAAACTGGATTTTTTTTGAATTGAAGAAAAAAAATCACAGAAATTGTGAATGATACAAGTGCTTCATCAGATTTGAAAAGAGTTTGAAACCAGAATGGAAGGAACGAGGGCAGAGGGCCTTCATGACTAGGTATAAGAGGGGCCAGTTAAGAAAAGGCTAATTGTGAAAGGAAAAGTTTTCGCGGCAGTGGAGGAACCCAAGAAATGGTCTGTAGTTAGGATTATAGCAGGTTTTAATTTATGAGTTGTAGATGCTTAGAACTTCCCACCCACCCCTAAAAGAACTAACATTAGATTGGAGGTTTGGAAGCTGTTGAACAGGTTGGGGACTTTGAAGGCAGCTATTTTGGTAGTAATAAGAAATGGTCAGGGATCCTCTTGCATATGGTGTCCTCTCTTCAGTAAGGTCAACTTGCAGTGATCTAGTAGTTTATTGATCAGGGGTGTCTGTGGGCAGTTCATGAAATTGTCCTCAAGGCTGGGGACCTAAAGTATGGAACACACCCTGATACATGGATCTGGCTCTTTTTGATAGTGCCTTCAAGGACCTTTCACGCAATGTAGCGCTACCCCCTTGAGGGTTGCTGGATTTGTTTGGACCCCCCTAAGCTCTGCACAGCCAGACAACACACATTTCCACATCTTCAACACATAGTAGGACAGTCCTTGAGCTGGTTTTTAGTTGTTTGTATTGAGAGGTTAACAACTTGGATGGGGTCTAGGGGTATATGGGATGCCCAAGGAGCTGCAAACGTGAGGACAAACCTCTTGGCAAACTGTACACTGCACAAACATGTGGATCAGAAAAATAGCACTGCCTCTTTAAGGAGCACTGAAGTCCCCTTGATGTACCTCCTCAGACCCAAGATGAATCCTTCCTCTTCACCTGGCTGCACTGAGGGTATCCCTGGGCAAAGAATTCCAAGATCTCACAAATAAGTAGTCCCAGATGAGAACTAGTTGGGTCTTGCACCTGACCACCCTCTTTCTTTATCTGGCCCAGGGGGTGTAGAAATACTCACACGGTTCTGTCCTGTTAGCTTGGTGGATTGGTAGCTGCTTTCAGGCCTTTTGCTGGGCT
Organism: Staurois parvus; assembly: GCF_062004578.1. NCBI lineage: Eukaryota > Metazoa > Chordata > Amphibia > Anura > Ranidae > Staurois > Staurois parvus. The sequence continues at coordinate 1,405,811 of NW_028318244.1, read as the reverse complement.
GGCTACTTCCCTGCTCATAGGATTGTCCTCCCTAGGAGAGTTTGGGCAGTGGAGATCCTCCCGTTCATCATCCAGCCTATAGAAAGACTCTCCTCCCTGGGCCCCATCCTAGGCTCATCACTCCAGCACCTTCTCTCAGTTCATCTTCCACTCGACTCCAACAACTCCCCTGCTGCACAGGCTCTACCACATTTAAGGTTTGCCCTTGGCCAACATGCCCGGCCTCCTGCCTGGGGATTGGCCAAGTTCCAATAAAACATGCAAATCTAGGCTTTTTTTCCAGAAAGTGCCAGAAGTTTCTGGAAGACTGGGAGGGCTCCAGAAGCCCTGACCTGTAGAGTCTCCCAGCCTGTCCTGAGGTGAATTTACTACCTCACTTCTAGGCTGACTCATTCCAGGCTGCTACCCAGCCTCTGCCTAACAAAAAAAATCCTATCTAGCACTAGAGGGTGCTACATCAACACTACTGTGGAGATGGTCAGGGATCCTGCAGATACATGGATCTGGTTCTTTTTGATAGTGCCTTCAAGGACTTTGTACCCAATACTACCATGGAGCTGGTCGGGGATCCTGCAGATACATGGATCTGGTTCTTTTTGTTAGTGCCTTCAAGGACCTTGTACCCAGTACTACTGTGGACATACCTTCCAACAGATTGGGCAGGACTTTCCCACATTTTCACCTTTGTCCCGCGGTCCCGGTGTACAGGGGCTTTTTCCTGCATTACTCTATCTATTCTTTATATGCTGACTTCCAGCCGAGCAGGACCTGCAGCAGTCTGAACAGTGTGAACATCTAGCACAGCCAGGGATTGGCAGGAAGGCCAGCGGGGCTTGCAGTCGCAATGAGAGAGAGCGTGCAGCTGTCACCTCCAACCTGTGATGTCGGGGATGGGCAGGGCTGATATGCATTTCAGCGGCTCCACCCCCTTTGCAAGCGGGCACTGCATAGACTAACAACTGGCATTTATACATTGCTGGCCAGGGAAGACAGTGACAAGGGGCACCTGAATTATACACCATTGTGACCCTGTATAAATGCCGACTGTTTCCCTATGAACGGTTGTTTTTAAAGGGGGATGGAGCCCCTGAATGCATATTGGCCCCACCCATCCCCAACATCACAGGCTGGACTTGATGGCTGAACTCCCTCTCATTGCAGCTGTACCCCCGCCGGCTTGTTCGCCAATCCCTGGCTGTGCGAGATGTTCACACTGCTGCAGGTCCTGCTCGGCTGCACCCATTTGTTATCCATCTGATGCCGGCATTCTTGTCTCCGCTCCTGTATGCTGTTAATAACAATTTTAGAATGTACATGCATGTTTAATTGGGATCTTTGCAGTTTAACTTCTGAACCTTTCACTCTGTTCATAACCCATTCCTGAATCCTGCACTCTGTATGAAATGCACTCCTGAATCCAGCACTTTGTGCATAAGACACCCCTGAATCCTGCACTCTTCTCCTGAATCCAGCACTCTGTGCATAACACACTCCTGAATCCTGCACTCTACTCCGGAATCCAGCACTCTGTGCATCACACACTCCTGAATCCTGCACTCTGTGCATCACACATTCCTGAATCCTGCACTCTTCTCCTGAATCCAGCGCTCTGTGCATAACACACCCCTGAATCCAGCACTCTTCTCCTGAATCCAGCACTCTGTGCATAACACACTCCTGAATCCAGCACTCTGTGCATAACACACTCCTTAATCCTGCACTCTACTCCTGAATCCTGCACTCTGTGCATACCACACTCCTGAATCCTGCACTCTACTCCTGAATCCAGCATCTGTGCATAACAAACACCTGAATCCAGCACTCTGTGCATAACACACTCCTGAATCCAGCACTCTGTGCATAACACATTCCTTAATCCTGCACTCTTCTTCTGAATCCAGCACTCTGTGCATAACACACTCCTGAATCCTGCACTCTACTCCTGAATCCAGCACTCTGTGCATAACACACTCCTGAATCCTGCACTCTACTCCGGAATCCAGCACTCTGTGCATCACACACTCCTGAATCCTGCACTCTGTGCATCACACATTCCTGAATCCTGCACTCTTCTCCTGAATCCAGCGCTCTGTGCATAACACACCCCTGAATCCAGCACTCTTCTCCTGAATCCAGCACTCTGTGCATAACACACTCCTGAATCCAGCACTCTGTGCATAACACACTCCTTAATCCTGCACTCTACTCCTGAATCCTGCACTCTGTGCATACCACACTCCTGAATCCTGCACTCTACTCCTGAATCCAGCATCTGTGCATAACAAACACCTGAATCCAGCACTCTGTGCATAACACACTCCTGAATCCAGCACTCTGTGCATAACACATTCCTTAATCCTGCACTCTTCTTCTGAATCCAGCACTCTGTGCATAACACACTCCTGAATCCTGCACTCTACTCCTGAATCCAGCACTCTGTGCATAACACACTCCTGAATCCTGCACTCTGTGCATAACACACTCCTGAGTCCTGCGCTCTTCTCCTGAATCCAGCACTCTGTGCATAACACACTCCTTAATCCTGCACTCTGTGCATAACACACTCCTTAATCCTGCACTCTGTGCATAACACATTCCTTAATCCTGCACTCTTCTTCTGAATCCTGCACTCTGTGGATAACACACTCCTGAATCCTGCACTCTGTGCATAACACACTCCTGAATCCTGCACTCTGTGCATAACACACTCCTGAATCCTGCACTCTTCTCCTTAATCCTGCACTCTGTGCATAACACATTCCTGAATCCTGCACTCTGTGCATAACACACTCCTGAATCCTGCGCTCTTCTCCTGAATCCAGCACTCTGTGCATAACACACTCCTTAATCCTGCACTCTGTGCATAACACATTCCTTAATCCTGCACTCTTCTTCTGAATCCTGCACTCTGTGCATAACACACTACTTAATCCTGCACTCTGTGCATAACACACTCCTGAACCCTGCACTCTGTGCATAACACACTCCTGAATCCAGCACTCTGTGCATAACACACTCCTGAATCCTGCACTCTTCTCCTGAATCCTGCACTCTGTGCATAACACACTCCTTAATCCTGCACTCTGTGCATAACACATTCCTTAATCCTGCACTCTTCTTCTGAATCCTGCACTCTGTGCATTACACACTCCTGAATCATTCCACACTTTGTGTATCATACTCTTCCACAGATTTTGCAAAACAATTTGAAATGGAAGCTTTTTATTCTTTTTTTTTTAATGATTGTGCTGGGGTTTTTGTCTGTGAGACTCTTGCTTGTGGCACAGCAATCAAAGCATATTTTATAGGTACAAGGAAGCCCAGGTTTTGTTTAACCATGTCCCTTAGACCCCTCCCACTGTTAAGCATTTGGCCACACCCATATAGGTCACTTCCTCCTTCAAGTGTCCTTCTTTCTGAAGTTCAAAAGTTGGGAGGTATGCTGTGGAGCTGGTTGGGGATCCTGCAGATACATGGATTTGGTTCTTTGTGATACTGCCTCCAAGGACCTGGTACCCCATACTACTATGGAGCCGGTTGGTGATACCGCAGATACAAGGATCTGATACTTTTGATAGTACCTTCAAGGACCTGGTACTCCATACTACTATGGAGCCGGTTGGTGATACCGCAGATACAAGGATCTGATACTTTTGATAGTGCCTTCAAGGACCTGGAACCCAATACTACTGTGGAGCTGGTCAGGGATCATGCAGATACATGGATTTGGTTCTTTGTGATAGTGCCTTCAAGGACCTGGTACCCAGTACTATCATGGAGCTGGTCAGGGATCCTGCAGATACATGGATTTGGTTATTTTTGATACTGTCTTCAAGGACCTTGTACCGCATACTACTATGGAGCCGGTTGGTGATACCGCAGATACAAGGATCTGATACTTTTGATAGTGCCTTCAAGGACCTGGAACCCAATACTACTGTGGAGCTTGCCAGGGATCATGCAGATACATGGATTTGGTTCTTTGTGATAGTGCCTTCAAGGACCTGGTAGCCAGTACTATCATGGAGCTGGTCAGGGATCCTGCAGATACATGGATTTGGTTATTTTTGATACTGCCTTCAAGGACCTTGTACCGCATACTACTATGGAGCCGGTTGGTGATACCGCAGATACAAGGATCTGATACTTTTGATAGTGCCTTCAAGGACCTGGAACCCAATACTACTGTGGAGCTGGTCAGGGATCCTGCAGATACATGGATTTGGTTCTTTTTGATATTGCCTTCAAAGACCTTGTACCCAATACTACTGCGGAGCTAGTTGGGGATCCTTTAAACCAACTGGCAGAACATGTCACCCAGACAGCCGCACTGCCCATTCTTCCTCCTTTCCTGAGACAGAGCACAGGGAAGGACCCTAAAAACGGGGCAAGGAAAATCCTTATTGGCTGCTTCTGGGTTAGGATGTTAAGTCTGCTCCCCAGCCATACAGAGGGTTAGAGTAAGTCCAGCAGTCTGGATAAACCTATATATATGTTTCTATTTCGTGTTCAGATCTATTTCAATTTACCTTGAACCCCAATATAGCTGTGTCTCAGTCTACAGAGCTATAGCTTAAAGTATATGGAGACATTTTTTTTTTAATATATTGCAGCTTACAAATCCACAGATGTGGTGGCTGCATTCGTTTTCCTTGTTGATTTTGCCATAAATGTTGTGTCCTTGTCACTTCCGGTGAGAATTAATGGAAGAACAATGATTCTTCTTTCTGTACACTATCTTTCCCCATCCTCCTATCCCCATGTAATAGAGATGGACAAAGGCAGGCATGTCTGAAGCCCAGCCTTGGTGACCATCATGTCTGCCTCCATAGATACAGAGGAGTAGTGAGCATAACGACCTAGGAACTGGATGTATGCTACTGGCAGGATGATCAGGTTAAAATAAAAGAAAGAAAACGAATGCAGTCACCACATTAAAGGACTAATAATCTACCATACATTACATTTTTATTTTGGGTTTAGATACACTTAAATTAATGGAGCCTACAGAGAGGATTTCTTCATACTGCTGCGTCCCTATGCATGCTTACTGGTTTGAAGAACAGACGGTTGCGCTGTTGGTGGATTCTGCTCATCTTTTATATCTTCGTATTCCAGATCTTCGTATTCCGAGTCTTCATTATCTGGTGGTGGAGGAGGAGGTAATGGGAGAACTCTATTCTTTATATCAATAGGCACTTGGTCCTCGCCTTTTATCACAGACCCATTCTTCATTGATTCTGAATTCTTATTCTTATCCTTTTTACTTTTTCTGGTTTTTGCATCTTCTGGACAAATAAAAAAAATTCACACCTTAGACGTGAGAAGGAGAAGTACAAGTCATTTAATCACTAGTGCCCTATGATATTATGTCATAATGTAAATTATTGTAATGCTCGATATTGCTACTACATGTTCCATTTTACTCCACCAAAATTTTGCTATAAAGCCCCATGATCTGTAGTTATGACCCTGTTTCTAACCATTAAAATAAGTGAAATATAAAATGTTACAATGGGCCAATGGATGTTGTGCCCTAGGGGCTTGTTTAGACTTGAGGTTGGGGGGGGGTGGTGTTAAAAACACATGATCTGAGCCAAGTTTTTAGTACCCCCTTCTAATCACACCGATTAAGCTGCAAAGAGGTGTTTATATACTGAAGTTAGGATCTTTTGCTTCACGTCTGCAGCAAAAATGACCCCCCTGTTGCATTTTGTGGGCTGTGCCACTGTCAAATGTGACCTATTCAAGCAAATGGGGAAATGACACAAATGCCCCTATCTTTATCCTTAAGTAGGGGCTCTTTTTGCAAGAGGTGCAGCAAAGATTTCTTAGAATTGAACACTGAAAATGGGAAAAAAAAGACACATACACACTATTGAATGCAGTAAAGTATATATATTCAATAGATAAATACAGTATATGCAGTTAAATTCAATGATGGTAAAGTATCTATCTATATGTTGGCACTTTATATTTAATAAAGTATCTTATGAACAGCAATTTGTTATTTTGCACAATAAAGTAGGAACTGGCCAGAGAGGGATCATTTTGATGTACAGTGGGGATCGAATGTTTGGGCATCCCAGCTAAAAATTTGTATTAATGTGCATAAAGAAGCCAAGGAAAGATGGAAAAATCTCCAAAAGGCATCAAATTACAGATTAGACATTCTTATAATATGTCAACAAAAGTTAGATTTTATTTCCATCATTTACACTTTCAAAATAACAGAAAACAAAAAAATGGCGTCTGCAAAAGTTTGGGCACCCTGCAGAATTTATAGCATGCACTGCCCCCTTTGCCAAGCTGAGACCTGCCAGTGTCATGGATTGTTCTCAATCATCGTCTGGGAAGACCAGGTGATGTCAAGCTCAAAGGTTTTAAATGCCCAGACTCATCTGACCTTGCCCCAACAATCAGCACCATGGGGTCTTCTAAGCAGTTGTCTAGAAAACTGAAAATAGTTGACGCTCACAAAGCTGGAGAAGGCTATAAGAAGATAGCAAAGCATTTTCAGATGTCAATATCCTCTGTTCAGAATGTAATTAAGAAATGGCAGTCATCAGGAACAGTGGAAGTTAAAGCAAGATCTGGAAGACCAAGAAAAATATCAGACAGAACAGCTCGCAGGATTGTGAGAAAAACAATTCAAAACCCACGTTTGACTGCACGATCCCTCCAGAAAGATCTGGCAGACACTGGAGTTGTGGTACACTATTCCACTATAAAGAGATACTTGTACAAATATGGTCAACACTTTGATGTTGTTGGCCAGAGAGGGATCATTTTGATGCAGTTGGCCAGGGAGGGCTCACTTTGATACGGCTAGCCAGAGAAGAATCAATTTGATGACTTTGGCCAGAGAAGGATCACTTTGACACAGTTGGCCAGAGAGTGATTACTTTCATGCAGTTGGCCAGAGAGGGTTCACTTTGACACAGTTCACCAGAGAAGGATCATTTTGATACAGTTGACCAGAAAGAGATGATTTTGACACAGTTAGCCAGAGAATGACCATTTTGATGCAGTTGGCCAGAGAGGGATCACTTTGATGCAGTTGGCCAGAGAGGGAGAAGGATCATTTTGATACAGTTGACCAGAAAGAGATGATTTTGACACAGCCAGAGAATGACCATTTTGATGCAGTTGGCCAGAGAGGGATCACTTTGATGCAGTTGGCCAGAGAGGGATCACTTTAATGCAGCTGGCCAGAGAGAGAACATTTTGAGGCAGTTGGGCAGAGAGGGATCACTTTGATGCCATTGGCCAGAGAGGGATCACTTTGATGCAGTTGACTAGGGAGGGCTCACTTTGATACGGCTAGCCAGAGAAGAATCAGTTTGATGACTTTGGCCAGAGAAGGATCATTTTGACACAGTTGGCCAGAGAGGGATTACTTTCATGCAGCTGGCCAGAGAGGGTTCACTTTGACACAGTTCACCAGAGAAGGACCATTTTGATGCAGTTGGCCAGAGAGGGATCACTCTGATCCCGTTGGCCAGAGAGGGATCACTTTGATGTAGTTGGCCAGGGAGGGCTTACTTTGATGCTGCTGGCCAGAGAGGAATCACTTTGATGTAGTTGGCCAGGGAGGGCTCACTTTGATGCTGCTGGCCAGAGAGGGATCACTTTGATATGGCTAGCCAGAGAAGAAACACTTTGATGACTTTGGCCAGAGAAGGATCACTTTGACACAGTTGGCCAGAGAGGGATTACTTTCATGCAGCTGGCCAGAGAGGGTTCACTTTGACACAGTTCACCAGAGAAGGACCATTTTGATGCAGTTGGCCAGAGAGGGATCACTCTGATCCCGTTGGCCAGAGAGGGATCACTTTGATGTAGTTGGCCAGGGAGGGCTCACTTTGATGCTGCTGGCCAGAGAGGGATCACTTTGATATGGCTAGCCAGAGAAGAATCACTTTGATGCCATTGGCCAGAGAGGGATCACTTTGATGCAGTTGGCCAGAGAGGGATTACTATCATGCAGCTGGCCAGAGAGCATGATGTGTGCTGAAATGGCCACTTGTAGTCTCCACTGAAAGGGTAACAATGCAGGAGCACAATTGGGAGACAGGGACGGAGTGTTGTCACCCTAAAACCAGAAGTGCCTGAAAAAGAACCTTCATGTCACCAGGGATTTTACCTAATGAAAGCTGGAGATAAAAATGTTGCAAATCCCTTTTAAAATGACATCGACGCGTGAAAACTTCATTTTTGGTTTCGTAATTTAATGATAACTATAATTTTTATTGCACCCCTCCATCACTGGGGTAATGGCATGATGGCCGTTGTGTATCCTGCCATTAATTTGCTATAAGCACACAGTCCCATCAGAGACAGCCAAGTGTTGTGGCTTTACAATGAAAGGAAATGGAAAGACCGTCAGCCATATTCAGTTTCCATATTGGGAAATACATCATAATAATATGGGGCTAATTATATTTTTATTGTCGGTGGAACATTCTCTGAGGGCAGCAGAGAGAAGGAAGGATATGTCCAAGAGGAGCTTAATGTATATCTTGTATGTAAAGGACTTTAAAAGATGTCAGATCCACTTGCACCTTGAAAGCGGATCTCATCCTATACTATGTTACTTTCCAAACATAGAAAAGAGCACAGAGCCATGTGGATTGATTGACGATGGGTGAACATCAATGTGAGCTGAATCCAAGTCAGTGCAATACATTGAGCCCCGCTTAGGGGCCATGGCCATATTCTGCCAATGACATCAGCCAGCATTGCCCTTTGTTTACACTCACCTGCTGGGCTGGGAAATCTCCTGGCTAGACATTTGCAGAACAAAAAAAATTGTTTTGGTTTGTATTGATTCGTTAATTTACTGATTTAATTTTGTTACATTTGTAACTAAATTCATTTAGTTTAGTTTTTTCGTTTTCGACCGGATTAAAAATTTTCCAATGGATTCAAAGTATTTGAATCGAAAATATTGAATTGAAAATATTTAATAGAAAAGATTGAATCGAAAATATTGAATCGATCTTAATTCACTGTGAAGAATAGTTGGTTCTATTGTATTCGAAATCCTAATTTTGGAAGACAGCTATATTCTTTCAATTCTATTCCCATCTTTTTTTTCTATTTATTTTATTCCATTATTTTATTTTTGTATTCTTTTCTACTCTATTCTTTTCTAATCCTTTATTTTCTAATCTATTTTATTCTTTTATTTCTTATTCTATTCTGTTCTTTTTTACGCTATTCTTTTCTGTTTTATTCTATTCTATTCTTTTCGAAATTCGAATTTCAGAAAAGGGCTATATTCTGTTTAGTTCTATTCTATTTTTTCTATTCTATTTTATTCTGGTTTACTTTATTTTTCTCTATACTATTCTGTTTTATTTGTTTATTATTTTATTTATTAACCCCTTAACGCCGACGTCACACAAATATGCGGCCTCACAGAACTGGGCTTTTTTCCGTGGGGCCGCATATTTGCGTACCTCTCTTTGTGCTGGGAGCGGTGTCACTGAGAGCCCCAGGTCCCGTTCTAACGATCGGGACACGTAACTTCCGATTCCGGGTCACATAATTGCTGTGATAGCCTCTGATTGGCTGTCACAGTGATCAGTCACTGTACAGCCCGGCCCCCTTGCTTTTTTCTCTCTCTATGAATGGAGAAGAGAGATACATTGTATCTTTGTATCTCTCTAACTCCTGGCATAGAGAGAAAAAAAAAATGTTTGTAAAAAAAAAAGATAAATAAATAAATATTAAAAAATAAAAGAAAAAATAAAGAAAAATACCTAGGTCAAGGTTTGATCTAGTTCAGTGCCAGGGTTAGTGTTTGGGTCAAGGTCAAAAGTCTGGATTAAAAAAAAAGTGTTAATGTCAGTGTCAGTGTGTTTTAGGTAAAAAAAAAAAAGACAAAAACAAAAAGCGCACTTGTTTCTGGGTTGTACTACGGGTACAAACAAACAAATAACATACACATATATGGTACCACTGCAATTTTCAAGAGCTGGAGAATTTATTTTGGGTTGTTCTTTGGTGGTAGGTTATGGTAGTAACAAGAAACACACAGCTAAATAAAAAAAAATGATTTTTTTTTACTATTTTGGGCCAGTTTTCCTTTGATAATAAAAAAAAAAATCAGGAGCTATCCATTTCCATTTACCACCAAATAAAAGCCCAATTTGTCCTGAAAAAATCAAGGTATAATCCACCTGGATGTACAAAGTCGTTGTGATGATATGAACGGTTTTACTAACACATGTCAAGGTTGCAGAATTGTGCTTAGGCATTAAGATTTGTTTTATCCTTAGGCGTGAAGGGGTTAAAGGTACTTATATATCGCCGTCAATTTACGCAGCACTTTACATATATATTGTACATTCACATCAGTCCCTAACCCTCAAGGGGTGTACAATCTAAGGTCCCTAACTCACATTCATACATACACGTTTGTTTTATTCTATTGCATTCTTTTTTAAATTGAAATTTCGGAAGATGGCTTTATTCTAACACTAATACACAGTCTTTGAAAGAAATCAGCAATAGTCAGCGATATTTCAAATTTGTTTTTTTTAAATTCAGTTAAATTTTTGATTCAAATTAGATTCAAATATTAGATGAAATTTTGTTTTGCTATTTCGGATTCGTTTAAATTAATTAATATTGTAATTTGAACATTTGGATTCATCCGAATAGAAAAAATTTTGTCCGAATTTCAGTTCATAACGCATTGAACCGCACTTGTTTACTGCTGGCCGGCAGCTGAATAGGGCCAAGGAAGCACCATAGTAATTAACACACCTGTAGTGCCACTGAATGAATGACTTCCCAACAAGCCTAAGGTTCAGTTGGGCAGGTGGGCAAACAGGCCATCGAGTTCAGTCATTCAGTGAACGTTTCTAAACGTCTCCCCCCCCCCTGCATCCATTGCCTGGGAGCGCGCAGCACCGAACACCGATCGCTATACGGAACCTCTGTGTGAGGTCCCGATCCTGTGATCACTGATTGGCCAGTGATCACATGAATAGTAGTAAACAAAATGTCACTTCCTGACATCATTGCTTACTACGTGTGAAATCTGTGAATGATCACAGAGGTCACATGGTACAAGGCTATTCACAACAGCCTCATACCATGTGACAAGCTGTGACCAATCACAGCTCACACAGTAGTTCTCAATGGCTGCAAGAATGCAGCCAGAGAGAATGAGAAATGATTGCTTTTACAGCCTTTATGGGTGTAAAAGCAATCAGTGTAAAAAAAAAAAGCTTCATCACCTCCCACAAGTAGTACAGTGTCCAGGGGCGGACTGACAACTCATGGGCCCCCCAGGCAATAGGGGATCATGGGGCCCCTGTGTCCTTGCCCAAACTCAAAAAAGCCTATGAAAAAGGTACCAGGGGCATAAAATGGGACCCCCTACTGACCCTGGGCCCTCGGGCAGTGCCCGAGTTTCCAAATGGTCAGTCCGCCCCTGACAGTGTCACTATGGTGGCACTGTACTGCTAGGGTGAAAGTATGTTAAAAAAAAAACAAAAACCCATAAGTAATAATATAAAAAAAAATTTAAATGTAAAAAAATCTTTGAAAATTATAATTTTTGGATATAAACTAATATTTTTTTTTTTTACTAAAAAGATAGATGAATACATTTTGGCCAAGATTTATGAAGAAAGATTATTTATTTGCAAAATGTTGTAAGAAAAATACTTCTTTTTCAAAATTTTTGGACTTTTTCATTTATATAGCAAAAAAATAAAAATCCCAGTGGTGAATTAATACCACCAAAATAAAGTTTTATCTGTCTCAAAAAAATGCTAAAAAATTCATATGGGTACAGTGTTGCATGACCGCACAATTGTCATTCTAAGTGTGATAACACTGAAAGCTGAAAATTGGCCTGGACTGGAAGGGGGTGAAAGTGTCTGGACTTGAAGTTAAGGAGCTCCATGGTAAGGTGCAAGTGGACTCCAGTGAGTAAAAAAAGTGAACCACAAAATCACAGCACATAAAAAAGTGCACAAGGGTACAAAAATGGCCCAACCTGTAAAGAGGAAGGACATCAATCCCTGAACTTCCTGGAGCACAAGGCTCCTGACAAGGACAAGGCATACTATCGTGAACCTAGATCCCGGTTGACCCGGCTTCTTAAGGACCTGCCGAGGCTGTACTTGGTGAGGGCTCTCCTGACGAGAGACCCCCCAGTTGGGAAGACTTGAAGGCCACAGATCCTCTCCTCGATGTCAGGGCAGACTGGGGGACCTCTTGCCACCCATAGGCCGCATTTAAATGACCTGAACTTCAAGTGGTTAAAAGAAGCTCACGGCTCAACTGTCTTTTCAGTAACAGAACCTGGCCAACAGAGGACTTTCTCTAAAATCAGATCCTCCTTGCTTTTGGTCCAGCTCTCCATCAGCAGACTAATTAAAGGGCTATCATGACAGATGTCCACTGTTTCCTTCTAATGTCTCTGAGTACAAACCAGGGGCGGACTGACCATTTGGAAACTCGGGCACTGCCCGAGGGCCCAGGATCAGTAGGGGGCCCCATGAGATGCCCCTGGTACCCTTTTCATAGGCTTTTTTGAGTTTGGGTAAGGACACAGGGGCCCCATGATCCCCTATTGCCCTGGGGCCCCATGAGTTGTCAGTCCGCCCCTGGTACAAACGATAAACTCTGGTGCATTTCTTGTAGTTTACATAGAACTTGTATATACAGATCAATTTCCCTTTCAGCTCTTCCTGCCTCTGCTTGTTCAGCCACAAGCGGCCAAGTTAAAAAAAAAAAAAAAGAGAGAGAGAGAGAGAGAAAGACAGAGAGGGAGTCTTTTGTTTCTGCAAAGTTTTCCAGGTTCTCATCACACCCACTGGAAAAATTATTTTTCGAGATTAATGATCGCCGGCGAGACGCACAGTGAATGCGACATGTGCCAGCCTAACGAGCCTGTAATGAGATCATCTCGTCACTAGAGGGCACAGTGTCAGGTGATTAGGCGAGGTCCCTAGACAATGAGCAATGCTCCTTGGTAAGGTTCCATTACAATGCTTACATAGGTGGGCGGAATACATCAGAGCTATTTGATTTGTCATCTGCGCTCTCTATTCTTTCCGCTGACAGTTACAAATGGAGACGTCTGAGCCGCTATTCTTTTCTGCTGAATGGATGACTTATTGCTGCAATGAATGCGGATATTGATTGCTAGCCAAGGCTTGACTTCAATGCATGTTAAATAGATAATAGATTAAATAGATTAGGAGATACATATAAGAGACATATTTATAAAGCAGTAAATGTGACTTTCAGCAAACATTCAGGGGTGGGGAATCAATCACTGTCATTTAAAACACATGCCCCTTAAAATTCACATTTGGTGAATGTCAGATTCACTGCCCCGTAAAGTAGGTCTAAACTCCAATCCGGATGACATTTTGTTTGCAATGTTAATATTTTTTTCCATAAAATTCTGCTTTCACATTTTCTCCTCAATTATTCCCATCTCAGTGCTGTTGAGGGGTACAGGCAGCCCCCTCTTATTAGGCCCCATCAGGTCAGCAGGGGCTACAGGTGGGCAGCTCACAGTCCATCAACTTCCTAAACCTGGGTCCCCTTTTTCTTTGCTTTTCATCCCTGAATACAACACTCTCAAATCCGCCACACTCAGCAGGTAGAGGAGTTTTCTGCATTGAAACATTGGAGGATCTGCTGTGAGCCATGCAGGTGGTGTAATGATAATGCTATAAAAGGGGCCCTGAGGGCCAGTGAGCACACTCCAGGTGGAGCTTCACTCTAAATCCCAAAGAGGGGAAGAGCCACCAAAAAGTGCTGAGTGTGTCAGGGGGATGTAGGGGGAGATGTATTGGAGGATGCAGGTGGGTACAGAGTGCAGGGAAAAGGAGGATGCAGGGAATGCAGAGTGCAGGGAAATGGGGATTGCAGGGGGTGCAGAGTGATGGGAAATGGGGTTTGCAGGGGGTGCAAAGTGCAGGGAAATGGGGCTTGCAGGGGGTGCAGAGTGCAGGGAAATGGGGATTGCAGGGGGCGCAGAGTACAGGGAAATGGGGCTTTCTGGGGTGCAGAGTGCAGGGAAACGGAAATTGCAGGGGGTGCAGAGTATAGGGAAATGGGGCTTTCTGGGGTGCAGAGTACAGGGAAATGGAAATTGCAGGGGGTGCAGAGTGCAGGGAAATGGTTATTACAGGAAGTGAAGAGTACAGGAAAATGGGGATTACAGGGAGTGCAGAGTGCGGATAAATGGGGTTTGCAGGGAGTGCAGACTGCAGGGAAATGGGGCTTGCAGGGGATGCAGAGTGCAGGCAAATAGGGCTTTTAGGGGCACAGAGTGCAGGGAAATGGGGCTTCCAGGGGGCACAGAATGCAGGGAAATGGAGATTGCAGGGGGTGCAGAGTGCAAAGAAATGGGGCTTGCTGGGGTGCAAAGTGCAGGGAAATGGGGAAAAAAAGGGCTTTTGGGGGGTGTAGAGTGCAGGGAAATGGGGCTTTTAGGGGGTCCAGAGTGCAGGGAAATAGAGCTTGCAGGGAGAGCAGAGTTCAGGGAAATAGGGCTGGCAGGGAGTGCAGAGTGAGGTGTAATAGGGGGGTGCAGAGTACAGAGTCATGAGGGATGCAGAGTATGGGGCAATGGGGGATATGGAAGATACAGTATGTGGAATAATGGGGGGTGCAGTATATGGAGTAATGGTGGATGCAGTGTTTGAGGTAATGGGGGATGCAGAATGTGACATAGTGAGGGATGCAGAATGAAGAGTAATGGGGAATGCAGTGTGTGGAGAAATGGAAGATGCAGGATGTGAAGTAATGGACATTGCAGAGTAAGGTGTAATAAGGAGTTCAGAATGTGGAGTACTCTGGGGGGATGCACTGTGTGCAGTAAGAGGGAATGCAGTGTATGGAGTAATGAGGGATGCACTGTGTGTAATAATGGGGGGGGGGGGTGAAGGGTGTGGGGTAATGAGAAAGCAGAATGTGCAATAATTGGGGGTGCAGGGTGTGAGGTAATGAGAAAGCAGAATGTGGAGTAATGGGAGATGCAGAATGTGGAGTAATGGGGGGTGCCGGATGAGGAGTAATGGGGGGTGCAGGGTGTGAAGTAATGGGGAATGCAGAATGTGGAGTAATGGGGGGTGCCGGATGTGGAGTAATGGGAGGCGCAGGGTGTGGAGTAATGGGAGGTGCAGGGTGTGGAGTAATGGGGGATGCAGAATGTGGAGTAATGGGGGATGCAGGGTGTGGAGTAATGGGAGGTGCAGGGTGTGGAGTAATGGGGGGTGCAGGGTGTGGAGTAATGGGGGATGCAGAATGTGGAGTAATGGGGGGGGTGTGGAGTAATGGGGGGTTCAGGGTGTGGAGTAATGGGGGATGCAGAATGTGGAGTAATGGGGGATGCAGGGTGTGGAGTAATGGGAGGTGCAGGGTGTGGAGTAATGGGGGGTGCAGGGTGTGGAGTAATGGGGGATGCAGAATGTGGAGTAATGGGGGGGGGGGTGTGGAGTAATGGGGGGTTCAGGGTGTGGAGTAATGGGGGATGCAGAATGTGGAGTAATGGGGGGGGTGTGGAGTAATGGGGGGTTCAGGGTGTGGAGTAATGGGGGATGCAGAATGTGGAGTAATGGGGGATGCAGGGTGTGGAGTAATGGGAGGTGCAGGGTGTGGAGTAATGGGGGGTGCAGGGTGTGGAGTAATGGGGGATGCAGAATGTGGAGTAATGGGGGGGGGGGGGTGCAGGGTGTGGAGTAATGGGGATGCAGAATGTGGAGTAATGGGGGGGGGGGGGGGTGGATGCAGGGTGTGGAGTACTAGGGATGGCAGAACATAAAGTAATGGGGGATGCTTATGTGTGCAAACCAAAAGTCATGCAGTGAAAGCCAGGAGAAGAATTCCTATGCAGTCCTGTGTAGTGCAGCCCTGTGCTTCCAACCTGACCGCTTCATTACAGGACACAGCAGGGCATGGAGGTTATCAGTAAGGCCCAATGAGAGCTGCTGGCAACTCAGGATATTGATTTACCTGAGTTTGATGATTTAAATGTAGACAGTCAAAATTATAGCCACAGATCAAGAGATACAAACATCGATCAGATGGGAGATAGCGATAACATTGTTTATAAATATTGATCAGATGGGAGATAGAGAGATACAAAGTAACATTGTTTATA
Source organism: Staurois parvus (assembly GCF_062004578.1). Taxonomy (NCBI): domain Eukaryota; kingdom Metazoa; phylum Chordata; class Amphibia; order Anura; family Ranidae; genus Staurois; species Staurois parvus. The sequence goes on along the minus strand of NW_028318244.1, from coordinate 1,389,664 downwards.
AACATCGATCAGACGGGAGATAGAGGATACAAAGTAACATTGTTTATAAACATCGATCAGACGGGAGATAGAGGATACAAAGTAACATTGTTTATAAACATTGATCAGACGGGAGATAGAGAGATACAAAGTAACGTTGTTTATAAACATCGATCAGACGGGAGATAGAGGATACAAAGTAACATTGTTTATAAACATCGATCAGACGGGAGATGGAGAGATACAAAGTAACATTGTTTATAAACATCGATCAGACGGGAGATAGAGAGATACAAAGTAACATTGTTTATAAACATCGATCAGACGGAAGATAGAAAGATACAAAGTAACATTGTTTATAAACATCGATCAGACGGGAGATAGAGAGATACAAAGTAACATTGTTTATAAACATCGATCAGACGGGAGATGGAGAGATACAAAGTAGCATTGTTTATAAAAATTGATCAGACGGGAGATAGAGAGATACAAAGTAACATTGTTTATAAACATCGATCAGACGGGAGATAGAGGATACAAAGTAACGTTGTTTATAAACATTGATCAGACGGGAGATAGAGAGATACAAAGTAACGTTGTTTATAAACATCGATCAGACGGGAGATAGAGGATACAAAGTAACATTGTTTATAAACATCGATCAGACGGGAGATGGAGAGATACAAAGTAACATTGTTTATAAACATCGATCAGACGGGAGATAGAGAGATACAAAGTAACATTGTTTATAAACATCGATCAGACGGAAGATAGAAAGATACAAAGTAACATTGTTTATAAACATCGATCAGACGGGAGATAGAGAGATACAAAGTAACATTGTTTATAAACATTGATCAGACGGGAGATAGAGAGATACAAAGTAACATTGTTTATAAACATCGATCATACGGGAGATAGAAAGATACAAAGTAACATTGTTTATAAACATCGATCAGACGGGAGATAGAGAGATAACGTTACAGAGTACAAGGTAATAAAAAAGCCTTTATTTCATTTGAAAAATAACTTGCCATGCTTTGTATCAAAATCATAATTATGGTGTCATTTTAACCACTTCCTGTCTGGCCCATGTACATAAAAGGCCAGAGCAGTGCATTAGCTGGTTGCCGTTCATAAACGGCGCTCACATTTGCAGCCTGTGCATGCTCCCTGGAAGCGCGCGGCACCGCAATCCGGTGCCCGTTGTGTGAGGTTCCAATCATGTGATCACTGATTGGCCGATCAGTGTTCACATGAATATTAGTTAGCAAGATGTCATTTCTGACATCATTGCTTACTACTAGTGAAATCTGTGAATGATTACAGCTTGTTACATGGTACAAGGCTATTCACAACAGCCTTGTACCATGTGACAAGCTGTAACCAATCACAGCTCTCACAGTATTTCTCAATGGCTGCAGGAATGCAGCCAGAGAGGAGAAATGATTGCTTTTACAGCCTTTATGAGTGTAAAAGCAATCAGTGTAAAAAAAAAAAAATCTTCATCACCCCCCACAAGTAGTACAGTGTCACACTGTACTGCGAGGGTGACAGTATGTTAAAAAAAAAAACATAAATATAAATATGAAAAAATAAAAATGTAAAAACACATTTTGAAAAAGTATAATTTTTGGTTATAAACTAATTTGGGTTTTTTTTTTTTTACTAAAAAGATAACTGAATAAATTTTGGCCAAAATGTATGAAGAACGATTATTTATTTGCAAAATTTTATAAGAAAAACACTTTATTCCAAAATGTTTGGACATTTTCATTTATATAGCAAAAAAAATAAAAATCCCAGTGGTGAATAAATACGACCAAAATAAAGTTTTATCTGTCTCAAAAAAATGCTAAAAAATTCATATGGGTACAGTGTTGAATGACCGCACAATTGTCATTCAAAGTGTGATAGCGTTGAAAGCTGGAAATTGGCCTGGACAGGAAGGGGGTGAAAGTGTTCGGACTTGAAGTGGTTAAAATGTGACCAAAAGTTAAAAAGTTTTTGTGTGAAAAACTAACCAAAGTTGTGATCTTCAGATGTGCCTAAAAGCCTGAAGCGGGCCAAAGAAAAAAAAGATAAACACAAGCGAGGTGAATGAAGAAATCCTCCCCTCCCTCCGGGATATTATATTTTGATAGCGGTCCCCACAGACAGGCAGGTTTTCCAGCTTGCCCCTTTGACAGAAGTTGATTAAACGGTCAAGTTCTGTTCAGCAGGGATGGCTGCACACTGATGGAAATTCATCCAGTCCCCACTGAACTGGCCACATTTCAATCCATCTAGGACTAGCTTTGATTTGATCTTCTGAATTTTTTTTTTATTGCTATCTGTGACTTCCTGTCCCGATGACAACCGCTCTCTGCATTTCTTCTACAGTTGTCACAGGGACAGGAAGTGAGGGAAACTCTCACTGTGGAAAAACCTGAAAGAATATTTGACCCGCTTGATCCAAAAGGATATAGTTTGGCAGAAATAAGTCTTTATGTGCATGATATATATTTGCTTACCTGAAGGAAAGACTCCATTATTTGTCTCCTTGGATTTTTGTGTCTCAGATTCCTGAAGGCTTGTCTAGAAAAAAAAAGGGATTAGAGAGGTTAGTAAGTTACAGCAAGTACAGTGACCTGCATGATGGATCTGCTTTGCCTGAAGGGCAACCAGATCTCAGTAGGACTTGGGAGTCCAAAGAGAGGCCAAATGCTGGTATATAGACGTGTGCAATTTGTCTCCATCTGAATTTGGACACATTTTTGGCTTTTTGGATGTATCCGAATCTCCGAATGACAATAGTAACTAATTTAGTTGAAATTCGTTTCATTTCGTTAATTCATTTTCCAACAAATTCCAAATTTTCGTAACGATTGGAACGATTTGAGCATGAAGCCCAACAAGCCAGGAAACCCTCTTTCCTGACCTGTCGGTCTTCATGCTCAGATCGAATGAGCAATTCCCCCCTCCAGAACCATACCAGGCCACATGCCTTCAACATGGGGGGGTGCTTTGGGGCAGGGGGGCTGGGCGGTAGTTGTGGGGGTCTGCAGGGCCCCCAGATCTCCCGCCCATGTGAATGTGTATGAGGTACATAGTACCCCTACTCAGGGGCGGACTGACAACTCTTGGGGCCCCCGGGCAATAGAGGATCATGGGGCCCCTGTGTCCTTGCCCAAACTCAAAAAAGCCTATGAAAAAGGTACCAGGGGCATTTCATGGGGCCCCCTACTGACCCCGGGCCTTCGGGCAGTGCCCGAGTTTCCAAATGGTCAGTCCGCCCCTGCCCCTACTCATTCACCAAAGAAAAAGTCAAAGTTCATAAAAACACAACAACAGCTTTTGACAAGTCCATGTTTACGCGTCAGACATCGGTGGGCTTCGAGGGGGCATTTGCATTTGCTCATCCCCCTCCATTTCTAGCCTGCTGGGATGCATGCTCGGATAACGGTCTGGGGGGGGGGCACGCCATTTAAAAAAATTTTGGTGTGCGATTCCCTTTAAAATCCATACCAGACCCACAAGGCCTGGTATGGATGGGGCCCCCACCACACTGTTCTTTTTCTGAAATTTTAAACTCTTATAGTTGGACCTCTAAATCATAGGAGGTCTTTAGACATGTGACATTTGTTTTGTTACGAATTGAAATCCGGACTAAATCATCGTGATTCGGGGATTGGGATTTGTCCGAATTTCTGAATCACGATAGTAACGAGTTTCAGCGAATGAGAAATAAATTATAATGCATTATCCAAATTTGAATTTGAAAATTAGTTTGAATTCGAAAATGGAAACATATTACAATACATACAGTAAGGTATTATAGTGAAATGAGATGATTTCTACTCAGTTTGCTTCATAGAATAAAAAAGAATAGAATAGAATAGAATACAATAGAATATTATTATTATTATTATACAGGATTTATATAACGCCAACAGTTTGCACAGCGCTTACAAAATGAAAGTAGACATAACAGTTACAATACAATTTGGTACAAGAGGAAACAGAGGGCCCTGATCCTGGGAGCTTACAATTATTATTATTATTATAATACCGGATTTATATGGCGCCAACAGTTTGCTCAGCGCTTTACAATATAACGGGAGACAATACATGAACAATACAGTTCAATACAAGAGGGATAGGAGGCCCTGATCCTCGGAGCTTACAATCTAGGAGGGAGGGGCTAGTGGTACAAAAGGTAGTTACTGTGGGGATGGACTGGTTGGAAGAGTAGAAGATTCCAGTATTAGCTGAGGGCAGGATAGGCATCCCTGAAGAGATAGGTTTTCAGAGATCGCCTAAAAGTGAGCAGAGTAGGCGATAGTCTGATAAATTGGGGTAGAGAGTTCCAGAGGATGGGGGAAGCTCTGGAGAAGTCTAAGAGAATCTAAGAGAATATAGAAGGATATAAAAGGATAGAATAGAATGGAATAAAAAAGAATAGAACATAGAAGAATAGAAAAGACTAGAATAGAATGGAAAAGGAAAGAATTGAATAAAAAAGAATATAAAATAAAAGAATAGGATAAAACAGAATAGAATATAAAATAAAGAAATAGAATATAAAATAATAGAATAAAAAGAATAGAATAGAAAATAGAAGAATAGAATATAATAGAATAGAAAAAAAATAGAATAGATTAGAATGGAATAAAATAGAACGAATATAGCCATCAACCGAAATTCAAATCGATTTGAAAATAACAAATATGCAAAATGAATTTCGGAAACGTTTCCATTGTATACATCTCCAGAGGTCATAAACACCTCTAGTGTTTCTCCCACTGCAGGGCAGACAGCTCCCAATCACTCTCAGTATTCCTTTTCAGGACCAGATTCCGCAACAGCCGTCTTTTCAGTAAAACATAAGGAAACCATAGTGCTCTCCGCTCTACTTAATTCTAATTGCTGATTAAACCACTTACACCATCCAGCAATATTCAATGATTATAAAGAGGAGAGGCAAGCTGGTGCAGGATAGTGTACCAGTGTGTAAGGGGGCATGTGAATGGCTATATAGGGGCACCAAGAGCACAAGTCCATGCCCCACTTCTTCCCTTCCAGAACAACAACCCACCTGCTTGAGGCTTTAACCACTTCCTGTCCAGACACTTTTACCCCTTCCTGTCCAGGGCAATTTTTAGCTTTCAGCGCTATCACACTTTGAGTGACAATTGCGCGGTCATGCAATACTGTACCCATATGAATTTTTTACCATTTTTTTGAGACAGATAAAGCTTTATTTTGGTGGTATTTATTCACCGCTGGGATTTTAATTTTTTTTACTATGTAAATGAAAAAGTTCAAAAATTTTGAACAAAAGTGTTTTTTTAAATAAAATTTTGCAAATAAATAACATTTCATCATAAATCTTAGCCAAAATTTATTCCGTTATTTTTTTAGTAAAAAAAAAAAATCCAAATTAGTTTATAACCAAAAATTATAATTTTTAAACATTTTTTTTTACATTTTATTTTATTTTTTTATATTATTATTTTTTATTTATTTATTTATTTTTTACATACTGTCACCCTAGCAGTACACTGTCACCATGGTGACACTGTACTACTTGTGGAGGGTGATGAAGATTTTTTTTTTTGTTTTACACTGATTGCTTTTACACCCATATAGGATGTAAAAGCAATCATTTCTCTTTCTCTCTGTCTGCATTCCTGCAGTCATTGAGAATTACTGAGTGAGCTGTGAGTGGTCACAGCTTGTCACATGGTACAAGGCTGTTGTGAATAGCCTTGTACCATGTGACCTCTGTGATCATTCACAGATTTCACACAGAGTAAGCAATGATGTCACATGTGACATCTTGCTTACTACTTTGCATGTGATCACTGATTCGCCAATCAGAGATCACATGATTGGGACCTCGTACAGAGGTCCCGTCCGACGATCGCTGTTTCACTGTGTCCGGAGGACACAGCGGGCATCGGATCGCGGTGGTGCGCGCTCCCAGGGAGCGCGCACAGCTAGAAAAGGAGGGTGCCGTTTATGGACGGCAACCCGACCCTGGACTGCCACCGCCCTGCCGTTTATAAACAGCAGGCGGACGGCAAGAGGTTAACCCTGCACCATCTTGTGCCCTCTCTATGCCAGAGGCATCCTCACAAAATTCCCAGCCATTAACCTTTATATCCCAAAGGAAGGAACATTCGCACAGAAGTAGCATTGATACACTTTACTGATGGTTTTTGAAAGATGGCAAATACGGTCACATCACATCAACATACTATAGAAGGTCACTTGACAGTACCTTGTCAATCACATATAGTGGACGATCCACAGCAGTCACATGTGAAAGCATCCAGCAGCACATACAGTAAGCCATTTCCCCTAGCTCAATATTTCTTCTCCCAGGGTCATTAGTACTCACACAGAGGTTCTGGTTTGCCTTGGGCTGTCTGAGTCCACATGCTGTTCCTTGTAGATAGTCCCTCTCAGACAGGACCACTGCAGACACCTCTAGCTGGGTACATCTTTCATAGGTCCTCCAAGGGCTCACTTCAAAGCCTAAAAGGCCTTTTGCAACCTGCCCTATAGCCTCCACCACCATAAGGGTCTGGAAGTCTACACTGGGCTCTTCTGGGTGCAGGTCTACCTCTGCCTGCTCTCCAGCCCTGTCCAGCGCCTCCATTTGCTGACTATATCTGCCAAATGGTGGGGTCTCTGGCTCCTATGCCCCAACTGCACTATGGCTCCTCCCAACCTGGCATATACAGTATGTGGGTACTGACTCACCCATTGTATCACCAGGAGGACTAGCTAAAGGGGACCTAGCACCTCATTACACCATTCTCTGTAACTACACTCTCTTCCAGGACAGAGCCACCTAGTGGGAGGGCTAGCTAACTGCACCTGATTACATGTGGCTGGGATGTCATTTTTGAACCTTGTGCAGAGGATCTTACAAGTGATGAACACACAAAACTCCCAGGTGGGCAGGAAAAAATGGCAGAGCTAATTTCTGGAATATACGATGAGAGATAAGAAGCCCTCCTTCCTTCTTTCCTTCTCCCCCTCCTTACTTCTTTCCCTCCTTCCTTATTTCCTTCTTTCACTCCTTCCTTCCTTCCCTCCCTCTTTCCTTATTTTCCTCTCTCCTTTTTTATTTCTTTATTTCCCTCCTTCCTTCCTTTCTTCCTTCTTTCCCTCTTTCCTTTTTTCTTTCCTTATTTCCATTCTTCCTTCCTTATTTCCATATTTTCCTCCTTCCTTCCTTCTTTCCCTCCTTCCTTCCTTTTTTCCTTCTTTCTCTCTTTCCTTCCTTTTTCTTCCTTCATTTCCCTCCTTCCTTCCTTCTTTCCCTCTTTCCTTCTTTCCTCATTTCCCTCCTTCCTTCTTTCCCTCCTTCCTTTTTTCCCTTCTTCCTTCCTTCCTTCCTTCCTTCCTTTATTCCCTCCTTCCTTCCTTCCTTCTTTCCTTCCTTCCTTCTTTCCCTCCATCCGTCCTTCCTTCCCTCCTTTTTTCCCTCTTTCCCTCCTTCCTTCCTTCTTTCCCTCTTTCCTTCCTTCCTTCCTTCTTTCCTTATTTCCCTCTTTCCTTCCTTCCTTCTTTCCCTCCTTCCTTCTTTCTTTCTTTTCTTTCTCCTTCTTTCCCTCGCTCCTTCCTTCCTTCCTTCTTTCCCTTCTTCCTTCTTTCTTTCTTTCCTTCCCTTCTGTCTTTCTTTCTTACCCTCCCTCCTTCTTTCCCTGCCACCTTCCTTCTTTCCATGCCTCCTTCCTTCCTTCTTTCCCTCCTTTCCTCTTCATTCCTTCTCTTTATCTCTTTCTTTCCCTCCTTCCTTCCTTATTTCCCTCCTTCCTTCTTTCCTTATTTCCTTCCTTCCTTCCTTCCTTATTTCCCTCCTTCCTTCTTTCCTTATTTCCTTCCTTCCTTCTTTCCTTCTTTCCCTCCTTCCTTCTTTCCTTCTCTCTGTCCTACAAAAAAATGTAAAAAAATAATAAAATATAAAATTGTAAAAAAATGAAATAAAAATAAAAACCTACTGACACTAGTGGCAGAACTATGAGGTTAGCAAATGTCGCTCTTGTGACAGGGCCATGGTGTTCCGCCACTGGGCTCTGGGGAAAGGGTCCCCCGGCTTGGGGGTGCTCAGTTCAAAATGCCCGGGCCTGTTTTTTGTCCCAATCCAGGCCTGTATGTGAGAGACAAGAAGCCAATTCCAACTTTAACTACAATGTAACTTTTTAAATGATACCACCCTGTGAATGATGAAAAGTGCCATCATTCTCCTAATATTGGATCATTAGTCCTTCTAGAATAGGGCTGGGCAACCTGAAAGAGGTGGAGATCTACCTGAGCAATATATGGGAAGTCAAAGATCACCGGCACAGTGCCACCTCCTCACACCTGATTTAAACCTCTAATTGTCATACTACAGTGTCACAGTCGTGTGCATTGCACTGCAATCATGGGTTTCAATCCGGTGGTGAGGAGGCAACATATTGCCTGCTCACCAGTTGTCAAACACACTTGAATCGCTTTTCAGAGGAGCAGCAGGATCTGCTGCACTTGTGAATGAGCCCTTAGTTGCATTCGGCAGGGGGATCCTTAGTGCCCGGTCACACCGGGGCAATTTCAGGTTCGATTTGCAAACTGAAATCCCATCTGAAATTGCATCTGAAAAAGTTTGCATAGCACCTCCCCCAGTGAAAGGTTCATGTACGAATGTTATTTGCCCATCATCACTGTTATAAGCAATAACTATTCCCCCCCCCCCACACACACACACACACACACACTATGGTGACACTGAACTACTGTGATGACGGTATGTTAAAATATACTATAAAAAAAAGAAAAAAATGTTTAAAAAAAATATAATTTTTTTTTTTTTTTTTGCATACTGTCATCAGTCATTATCCCTGATCACCGCCACACCAGTCATATGATGACGCTGTACTGCACTGATGACAGAATGTAAAAAAAAATTGTAAATAAAAACACATTTTATTTAAAGTGGAACTGCACTGCATCCGAGCACCGCACAAAATGCTATTTAATTCATTGTTAATATTCAAAGCAAACTCCCTCATCCATGCTTTAATATGCTGAGAAATCATTTTGAACAACGCCCCCTGGCATTTCTGGCAGTGGCCGGTGATTCATGTAGCATTTACTTTCTGGAATCCATCTGCCCTCAGCACAGGCATTGGCTGAGCTGAGAACCCTCCCCTCCCTTCCTAGATACTCCTGGGATGTATGACATCATTTGTCTAGGCATGGAAACTAGAAAGTGACTAAAGAAATGTAAAAAAAATAAAAAAAGTTTAAAACAAGTAAATATAATATACTTTTCTATCCATTTACTAGTGCCTGTAGCATATGGACTAAAAATAGTCCATGTTGATTGAGAAAGTGAAGTTCCACTTTAATTTTTTTTCGTTTTCCAAAAAAATTGTAACAAAGAAGTTCAACTTCAAAGAACTTGCCATGCGTCTTACTAAATACTGTACCATGGACTGTCTACTTTACAAAAAATTGGGTAATTTGGGGGGTATTTGTACTGTCCTGGCATTTGAGGGCCTCAAGAAATGGGATCAGTGCATCAGGATTGATCATTTAAAAAAAGTATTTAGTCAGCCACCAATTGTGCAAGTTCTCCCACTTAAAAAGATGAGAGAGGCCTGTAATTGGCATCCTAGGTAGACCTCAACTATGAGAGACAAAATGAGAAAACAAATCCAGACAATCACATTGGCTGATTTGGAAAGAATTTATTTGCAAATTATGGTGGAAAATAAGTATTTGGTCACCTACAAACAAGCAAGATTTCTGTCTCTCACAGACCTGTACCTTCTTCTTTAAGAGGCTCCTCTGTCCTGCACTCATTACCTGTATCAATGGCACCTGTTTGAACTTGTTATCAGTATAAAAGACACCTGTCCACAACCTCAAACAGTCACACTCCAAACTCCACTATGGTGAAGACCAAAGAGCTGTCAAAGGACACCAGAAACAAAATTGTAGACCTGCACCAGGCTGGGAAGACTGAATCTGCAATAGGCAAGCAGCTTGGTGTGAACAAATCAACTGTGGGAGCAATAATTAGAAAATGGAAGACATACAAGACCACTGATAATCTCCCTCGATCTGGGGCTCCACGCAAGATCTCACCCCGTGGGGTCAAAATGATCACAAGAACGGTGAGCAAAAATCCCAGGACCACACGGGGGGACATAGTGAAAGACCTGCAGAGAGCTGGGAGCAACGTAACAAAGGCTACCATCAGTAACACACTACGCCGCCAGGGACTCAGATCCTGCAGTGCCAGACGTGTCCCCCTGCTTAAGCCAGTACATGTCCGGGCCCGTCTGAAGTTTGCTAGAGAGCATTTGGATGATCCAGAAGAGGATTGGGAGAATGTCATATGGTCAGATGAAACCAAAATAGAACTGTTTTGTAGAAACACAACTCGTCGTGTTTGGAGGAGAGAGAATGCTGAGTTGCATCCAAAGAACACCATACCTACTGTGAAGCATGGGGGTGGCAACATCATGCTTTGGGGCTGTTTCTCCGCAAAGAGACCAGGACGACTGATCCATGTACAGGACAGAATGAATGGGGCCATGTATCGTGAGATTTTGAGTGCAAACCTCCTTCCATCAGCAAGGGCATTGAAGATGAAACGTGGCTGGGTCTTCCAACATGACAATGATCCCAAACATACCTCCCGGGCAACGAAGGAGTGGCTTCGTAAGAAGCATTTCAAGGTCCTGGAGTGGCCTAGCCAGTCTCCAGATCTCAACCCCATAGAAAACCTTTGGAGGGAGTTGAAAGTCCGTGTTGCCTAGCGACAGCCCCAAAACATCACTGCTCTAGAGGAGATCTGCATGGAGGAATGGGCCAACATACCAGCAACAGTGTGTGCCAACCTTGTGAAGACTTACAGGACGTTTCGTTTGACCTCTGTCATTGCCAACAAAGGATATATAACAAAGTATTGAGATGAACTTTTGATATTGACCAAATACTTATTTTCCACCATAATTTGCAAATAAATTCTTTCCAAATCAGCCAATGTGATTGTCTGGATTTTTTTTCTCATTTTGTCTCTCATAGTTGAGGTCTACCTATGATGCCAATTACAGGCCTCTCTCAACTTTTTAAGTGGGAGAACTTGCACAATTGTTGGCTGACTAAATACTTTTTTGCCCCACTGTATATATATCTCATAGTTTGTAGATGCTATAACTTTCATACAGACTAAGTAGTACACATTGATTTGAGTTATTTTTACTAAAGAAATGTGACAGACTACATTTTGGCCTAAATGTATGAAGAAAGAGTATTTGTTTGCAAAACTGTATAACAGAAAATGTTGGGGTTTTTTTTATTTTTATTTTTTTTAGCAAACAATAAAAACCCACTGTTTATTAAATACCACCAAAAGAAATTCCTATTTGTGTGAAAATACCCACATTTCAGTGTTTCATAACAAAAAATGCTCTGGTCATGAAAGGGTTAAAACCGTCCAGCCATATAGTGGTCAAATCAATGAAAAACATTTGTCCAGCACAGGCAATAGCCCCATATCATTACATTTTTGCACAGAATGAATGAACATGTGAATGAGACTCTTGACATCCTCACATACTGTTGAGGACCCCTGATCCTGCATTGTATAGGATGACATTGGATGAATCACAACCGGTTGAGCGACAAAGAGAAGCGGACATGCTGATCCTACCCTTTAGAAGAGATCATGCACCCAAACATGTAAGCCTTTGGTCGCCCAAGAAGCACTAGAGGAACTCTAAAGCTGAATTTTCTCCAAAACGTAAGCTCAATCTGTCCCGAAAAAAAAAAACAAGCTATAATCAACTTGGAAACAAGTCGTTTCAATGATGTGAAATCTTACAAAATTGGGTTTGGACGATAAGGTTTGTTTTGATCTCGGTCATAAAGGGGTTACATGGCTCCTGTGAGTGGCAGAAGCTCCTTTCACCTATCCTGGACCTGTTCTTTTGCCAAATTAGGGCTCTTTATTAAAAAAAAAATGAAGTAAAATACATAAACAACAAATGTTTAAAGCAACAGTACAAAAATAATCAAAAACACAAAAATAGGGGGAAAAATACAAAGAACACCCTAAACACTGCCCTAATTACACTATAAAATCATAACCTGTCGCCAGTAGAGTATGTCTATGGTCCATGATCTGGAAGCAAAAGAGGCAAGCAACTCAAAGACCCTTGTAGGGAGGCGGGGTTGTTGGGAAAGACTAAGGGAACCACTGAAGATGGATTTAGGCACTAGGCAAGATAGCAGCTTTATCCATTCCTTCCCTTTCAGTGACATTATTAATGATTGCAATAGGCACAGATTACCTGCCTCAAATGCATTGTCTTTCTCATCAAATACCAGATGCCTACAAGAACATCCACAATTGTTGAGTGAAGGCCAGGGCACAGCTTTGGCCATCTGCCTTATTTCCCTAGTATATGAAAGGAATGTAAGGGTTGTAGCTGGATCCTTGGACATTCACCAGACCCTAGACTCCTTCTTAAGTTTTCTTGTGGATGGGCTAGCTTGGAGGACCACAGGTGGGAGAGTCCTTACCCATCTATTACATTGTACTTGCATCCTGCAGCTATGTTTTTGCATCTGGTTGGTGATAAAAGGGATGAGAAATTATAAATAAATGTCAATCTTTTGTGCCTGAAATCTGTAAAACAATTCCACTTGTACACATGTCAAGACTTGTCATTTATCTACACATCAATGAAAAGGTATTTGTTTGGGCTCCTTTTGGAAGTTTTGGTGAAGAGAGAACCAAAATACATTCATTATCAAGACAGAATAATATCTTCTGTATACTTTTGATGTGTAAAAGTGAGCCATATGCAGGGCTGCATGACCTTCATGTGTACAGCCAACCTTGTAGTGGGGGAATATGTATGCTATTTAATCTCTTCCTGCTCGGACATGTTGGTTTCTAGGTTGGTTTCCTAGACTCACCAAAGAGCTAGTTATACCCCTAGGGTATAATCTGGAACCAGCCATTCTATGAACACACCCTGGAAGTTTCCCAACCAGCAACCCCAAGTAGTCCATCTCATATCTTCTTCAGGCCTTATGGCAATGGACCCCATTAGCAGCTTCACCCAACACTATCTATTTTGAGAGGACATCCCCATCTTAAGGTTAGGAGAAGGAAGAGTCCACACAACAAGTGCCCTTTAACTATTTTCTGAATGAAGATATATAAGGAGCACATCCTTCAGTCATCCCAGCAGTGGTGGCACATTCCTTAAGGTTACACACAGTGGAAGAAAGTAGGTGAGGGGAGAGCCAAGTTAAGGTCCCAATACCTTTCATGGGGGGTTACTAGAGTTGAGCATCCCATGCAAAGGGGATGTGAGTGGTCCCAATAACTCCCACATCCTACTCCCGTTTCCCCCAAGGGGAAGCTAAAATAGAAAGAGCCTCACAGAGTACATTTTTGATGTTGCTTGGTCTTCCAGACATTAACCATGCTGATGACCCTGTTGGACTCCTGCTAGGACTATTTATATTTCAGCCCTACTTTCCAAGATGCAATACACTGGCAGGGATATGGCTGGTACTTCCCAGAGTCACACCTCTGGGGACCTCTCATGGCTGTCTAGGAAAATACACTGCCTACTCAATCCAAGGGGGTCTAGTCTCATACCTAGCTATGGCGAAAACTCATGGCCAAACCTTGGAGCTACAGTCCTGTGCCCCTACCCTACATTTTGTCTTGTTCTGTTACCTTAGACACACATTCAACTATTTCCATTTCGATACGTCATCTGCATCACTTTTTTTTATGCCCAATGACTTTATAAAAACTATCACCAACCAATCTTTTGGGGCCACCACACAGGGCCTTCTTCTCAAGGCAGAGTGATGCCCCATTTGCCTTGAAATATCGGTTGGTGTTACTTGTGAGGCAAACCAAGAGCTGGTGGAATTTTCTACAGATTTAATTTAGCATAAAGGTGCCGTCTCTTTTGTCTACTACAAGCGCCCGGAAGCTCATGGGTGTTTGTCCGTATGGCCTACAGCTGGAATTATCTGAAAATATCTGAATTATGATGCCTTAACATAGGCTTGTCTGCTGCCCAATGACTTTATAAAAACTATCACCCACCAATCTTTTGGGGCCACCACACAGGGCCTTCTTCTCAAGGCAGAGCGATGCCCCCTTTGCCTTGAAATATTGGTTGGTGTTACTGGTGAGACAAATCTTCAAGAGCTGGTGGAATTTTCTATAGATTTAATTTAACAGAAAGGTGCCGTATCTTTTGTCTAGTACAAGCGTCCTGAAGCTCATTGGTGTTTGTCCGTATGGCCTACAGCTGGAATTATCTGAAAATATCTGAATTATGATGCCTTAACATAGGCTTGTCTGCTTCCCAATGACTTTATAAAAACTACCACCAACCAATCTTTTGGGGCCACCACACAGGGCCTTCTTCTCAGGGCAGAGTGATGCCTCCTTTGCCTTGAAATATCAGTTGGTGTTACTGGAGAGACAAATCTTCAAGAGCTGGTGGAATTTTCTACAGATTTAATTTAACAGAAACGTGCCATCTCTTTTGTCTACTACAAGCGCCCAGAAGCTCATGGGTGTTTGTCCATATGGCCTACAGCTGGAATTATCTGAAAATATCTGAATTATGATGCCTTAACATAGGCTTGTCTGCTTTGGGATTACTGTGCAATTTCTAAACATAGTCCCTGTACTGGGCATTTTATTTTTAGATCATCCATCACGGAGCTATGCTCGGCATATAGAGTTAAACTGTTTCTGGGACACACAACTCTCCACATCATAAATTCCTAGCGCATTTCACTGCCATCATAACAAGGTGCTATTAGATTAAGGTTTAGCAGCCCAGGGCAGTAATGGATGCCCGTCCATGTGGCTTCATTGTTTTCAGCACGGTACATATGCATCAACTTATTGCAATTCAAACTGATGGATTACTGTACTAAAACTCAAACAGGAAATATTTTTTTTCTCTTTTACTTCTTCAGAGGTCGAGCCTCCTCCCGGGAACATTTCAGCAATAAGCGATCTCTAAGGAGCGAAGTTTTCTGCCAGGCGGAATGTCAGACCCAGCGTTCTGGTTACATGTAATCAGCGCAGCTGGGGGGGGGGGGGACTAGGTTAGAGGTCTTGGTATGGCCTTTGAAGTGGAAAAACAGACTGGATCCTGATATACCTACAGCCTGTAGATTAGATGGTGGTTTGCAGCTAATGGTTTGCTTCTCTGATGTTTCAATATACTGGGATCCTATAGAGCAAAGAACTTTACCAAGAGCTTATCAATGCTCCTCAAAGAAAAACTCCACCAAATTGGTAGAACATAACGAATTGCTACACACAGTTAGTAAAAATTGTTGTCATACCCCCCCAAAAAAATCTCCAAAGCAGTTCTCTCTAATAAAGGAAGTATTATACTTACCTCTCTAGCAGCCTGCCTTTCCTATATTCCTTTCACTAAAACAGACCTTCCACCTCAGTGGCAAGGTCTACTTATTCAAGTTGCCCCTCTCCCCCTCCAAAATGCCAGCTCTTAGGGGGGGTGGCGTCATCCTCCATGCAGTCAGATCTCGGAGGATATTGAGTAACCCTACCCACATGGAATCAAAATATATTTGAAATATATTTGAAAAATATTCTTCCCAAATATATTGCCCTACATCTGAAATACTACAATTTTGTCCATATTCAATATACTTCAATACATATATATATATTTCTATGTGTATGTGTATATATATATATATATATATACATACAGTATGTATACAGACATTAGGAGTAGGTAGTGCGGAAAGCACAGGGGTCAGGAGTGAGTAACACACAGAGTGCAGAAGTCAGGAGTGAGTAACGCACATAGTGCAGGGGTCGGGAGTGAGTAACACACAGGGGCGGACTGACAACTCATGGGGCCCCCGGGCAATAGGGGATCATGGGGCCCCGTGTCCTTGCCCAAACTCAAAAAAGCCTATGAAAAAGGTACCAGGGGCATCTCATGGGGCCCCCTACTGACCTCGGGCCTCGGGCAGTGCCCGAGTTTCCAGATGGTCAGTCTACCCCTGGTAACACACAGAGAGCAGGGGTTTGGAGTAAGTAATGCAGAAAGCACAGGGGTCAGGAGTCAGTTATACACAGAGTGCAGAGGTCAGGAGTCAGTTATACACAGAGTGCAGAGGTCAGGAGTCAGTTATACACAGAGTGCAGAGGTCAGGGGTCAGTTATACACAGAGTGCAGAGGTCAGGAGTCAGTTATACACAGAGTGCAGAGGTCAGGAGTCAGTTATACACAGAGTGCAGAGGTCAGGAGTCAGTTATACACAGAGTGCAGAGGTCAGGAGTAAGTCATACACAGAGTGCAGAGGTCAGGAGTCAGTTATACACAGAGTGCAGAGGTCAGGAGTCAGTTATACACAGAGTGCAGAGGTCAGGAGTCAGTTATACACAGAGTGCAGAGGTCAGGGGTCAGTTATACACAGAGTGCAGAGGTCAGGGGTCAGTTATACACAGAGTGCAGAGGTCAGGGGTCAGTTATACACAGAGTGCAGAGGTCAGGAGTAAGTCATACACAGAGTGCAGAGGTCAGGAGTCAGTTATACACAGAGTGCAGAGGTCAGGAGTCAGTTATACACAGAGTGCAGAGGTCAGGAGTCAGTTATACACAGAGTGCAGAGGTCAGGAGTCAGTTATACACAGAGTGCAGAGGTCAGGGGTCAGTTATACACAGAGTGCAGAGGTCAGGGGTCAGTTATACACAGAGTGCAGAGGTCAGGAGTCAGTTATACACAGAGTGCAGAGGTCAGGAGTAAGTCATACACAGAGTGCAGAGGTCAGGAGTCAGTTATACACAGAGTGCAGAGGTCAGGAGTCAGTTATACACAGAGTGCAGAGGTCAGGAGTCAGTTATACACAGAGTGCAGAGGTCAGGGGTCAGTTATACACAGAGTGCAGAGGTCAGGAGTAAGTCATACACAGAGTGCAGAGGTCAGGAGTCAGTTATACACAGAGTGCAGAGGTCAGGAGTCAGTTATACACAGAGTGCAGAGGTCAGGAGTCAGTTATACACAGAGTGCAGAGGTCAGGGGTCAGTTATACACAGAGTGCAGAGGTCAGGGGTCAGTTATACACAGAGTGCAGAGGTCAGGAGTAAGTCATACACAGAGTGCAGAGGTCAGGAGTCAGTTATACACAGAGTGTAGAGGTCAGGAGTCAGTTATACACAGAGTGCAGAGGTCAGGAGTCAGTTATACACAGAGTGCAGAGGTCAGCAGTCAGTTATACACAGAGTGCAGAGGTCAGGAGTAAGTCATACACAGAGTGCAGAGGTCAGGAGTCAGTTATACACAGAGTGCAGAGGTCAAGAATTTAGCATCATAGTGAAAGCAATAAAGTTCAGGGCAGACACTGGAGTCTCTGTGTGAACAGAAGGGGAAAGCATTCAGCTCAGAATGTATGTTTGCCACTCTGAGTAATCAGCATTGATGTTGTAAAATCCTTTCACCTTTCTTTCTCTTCTCCCCCACAAGATGTTGTCTTCGCTGCTGTCAGGGCTTCTATCCAGGCCTGGTGGTGTATGTATTCAGAGCTAATATGCCCTACACAATAGGAAGCCCTCATAATGGGCACAGCAGGTGTACAGACCCGAGAACTCAGCACAGGGATGGTGGGAACCCTTCATAATGGGCACAGCAGGTGTACAGACCTGGGGATTCAGCACAGGGATGGTGGGAACCCCTCATAATGGGCACAGAAAGTGTACAGACCCGGGAACTCAGCACAGGGATGGTGGGAACCCCTTATGGGCAAAGTAGGAATTGGGGTGGATTGACACTTTAATTTTGTTATATTGTGTTCTCAGGACTTGGTTGGAAATACACAATAGGAACACCACGTGTACCCAGCCTAAGCCACTTACCACCTTTTTCAGCTCAGAACTTGGCCTTTCTCTTTTTATTCTACTGCCACTTAAATCCGCAGTTTTCCTGAAAAACAGAGAATTAAAGAAGTCATATGGCTGATACAGCATCTCAGATCACACACATTGTGGCATTGGTGGCTTGCAGTAGGTATGCTGCCATGACTTACCTTACACTCCACACTTTGTTCTAGAACTGAATGACAGGCAGCTGAATACACACATATAATACATTTATGGGAGATGTTTTATCTGGCACATTTGTGTGTCTGTTCGTCCAGTCCTGCGATTTACACATGAACTAGTCCTGTTTTTTAGAGATGAGCTGCTAGTTCGGTGCAAACTCTGGTCTGGAAGTTTCAGCAAGAACTAAATGGGAAGTGAAACATTTACTACAACTTCTACTAGTACTGAGGAATGTGACAGCTTCCTTCTCTCTGGGCTTCTGGCTGTAAGGGAGCCGGCACACATGGAAGAAAAATATATTTAAAAAATATTCTTCCCAAATATATTGACATATATTTGAAATGCTACAATTTTGGCCATATTTAATATATTTCAATATATATATATATATACTGCATGTTGAAATGCAGTAAAAAAAAACTGTGTTTCCATCCTCCAAATTCCATACCAGACCCAATTTAAAGGGTCAAAAACAAGAAAAAAAGCATTCATCTCTAATATCCATACCAGACCAGGAAAGTGAAGGAAAAGCGTGCCCCTCCTCCTGAACCATACAGGTCATATGCCTTCAACAAGGTGGGGGTACCTTGCCCCTGGCCGGGAATCCCCGGCTGACAGCTGAATAGGCTGGGTGGGGATATGTCAGAATGCTGGTGACCCCTCCCATATGGAAGAAATATATTTTTTAAATATTCTTCCCAAATATATTGACATACATTTGAATTGCCCAGGGGCCCCATGAGTTGTCAGTCCGCCCCTGACTGTGAGAGCTGTGATTGGTCACAGTTTGTCACATGCTACAAGGCTGTTGTGAATAGCCTTGTACCATGTGACCTCTATGATCATTCACAGTTTTCACAAATAGTAAGCAATGATGTCAGAAGTGACCTCTTGCTTACTATTCATGTGATCACTGATTGGCCAATCAGTGATCACATGATCGGGACCTCGCACAGAGGTCCTGTACAGCGATCTGTATTCCGGCGCAATTTTACTTCAGCTAATTGCATTGCAGCGGATGTTTTTCCAGTCTTTTGAAGTGTAAATAGACAATGACTTACATGACCCTTATCACTGCCAAGTATTAACACTGACTGAGGGAACATGTCAGGAACATGCATTGGAACTCAGCTTTAATGTACATGTTCTCCTACCTAACATAGAACTAAAGGCATAAAATAGAATTCTAGCAGGCAGAGTTTAGTTTCGATTGTGCTTTATGCATTGACATACCTTCTTAGACCTAGTCTGTCCAGACAGCATGCTCACTTGCTGACTTGACACCATCTACAGGCAGCTTAACTCTTCAATAAGACACAGAAGTTGAATCCAATGCAATTTTACTTCAGCTAATTGCATTGCAGAGGATGCTTTCCCAGTCTTTTGAAGTGTAAATAGACAATGACTTACATGAGCCTTATCTCTGCCAAGTATTAACACTGACTGAGGGAACATGTCAGGAACATGCATTGGAACTCAGCTTTAAGACTGTACACTCCTTGAGGGTTAGGGACTGATATGAATGTACTATATATATATATATATATATATGGGTCATGGATTTGATTCCTGACCATGGTGCCTCCTGTATAGAGTTTGCATGTTCTCCCTGTCCCTGCGTGGAATTCCTCAGGGTACTCCAGTTTCCTCCCACACTCCAAAGACATGCTGGTAGGTTAATTGGCTCCTGTCTAAATTGTCCTAGTTTCACCCCTGGCCATGCGGGATCTCCTGCATGGTAGGGGTTGGGGAAAGACCTGGCAACCTTCCCTGTAAAAATAATTGCTAAGAGAATTCATGGAAAAAGTCGCTTACGAGTGACGGTCCATGCAATCGCCAAGGGTGGGATACGACTGAATGGATAGATAGATAGAGATATGTGTGTGTAAAGCGCTGCGTAAATTGATGGCGCTATACAAGTACCTGTAATAAATAAATAAATATGTTCTCCTACCTAACGTAGAACTAAAGGCATAAAATAGAATTCTAGCAGGCAGCGTTAACACTCACTGAGGGAACATGGAATAAAGAGGGAGGGTCCAGCTAAGACTGAACTAACTAGCTTTAAACAGGGGGGGGGGAGGAAAGAGGGAGGACCAAATCTTATAGGTAGACATAATGTAGTGGCTCAAAACCACCACTAGATGTCAGTATACTACAGAATAATAATAACCTGATGTAGTTGAATGCAACACAGAAAAATGACATAAAAGTAAAGCAGAGCAGGCAGGCTCTTTACTGCAGAAGAGATTTGCCATGTTTCTTCTCCAATAAAACAAATTTACCTGTCTGTTCACAATCGGCAGCATGTGCAGCTCAGTTTCTTTTTTTTTTCGCAGCACAGTGCCAATGTGCCAGGATAAACAAATCTTTTGGGTGCGCAGGAGGGACGTCAGCCAATCAAGATGGCCAAACGCCGGCATCCAGAAAAAGCCAAGGAGAAGGTGCCGGTGAAGGACCTTGTGGGCATCAGACCATTAGAGCAGAGGTAAGTATCTCTGCCTGTAGTTCCACTTTAAAGTCCATCTAAAACTAAATGTCTGTCTAAGACAGGGGCGGACTGACCATTCGTGCATGCGGGCACTGCCCGAGGGCCCGGGGTCAGTAAGGGGCCCCATGAGATGCCCCTGGTACCTTTCATTGTTTTTTTCATAGGCTTTTTTGGGTGTGGGCAAGGACACGGGGCCCCATGATCCCCTATTGCCCGGGGGCCCCATGAGTTGTCAGTCTGCCCCTGGTCTAAGGCATACAGTAGATGGCCGACTGTCCCGGATTTGTCTTGCAATGCTATGTGCCCCGCCAAAAAAGGCAATTGTGGCGATAAGGGCCATGGTGGGGCTGTCTTCACATATATAGAGGTCAGCCTATATAGTGGGTTCAATTGGTGGTACTCTCAAATTTAAAGGCAGGATCAAATTTAAAGGCATGATTTGGGGGCGCCCGACTAGAAGATGGCAGGATGAAATGTGGGATATGAGCAGCGTTAACAGTATCCTGGGACCTGGGAACATAATGTTGATAGGTATTCTAAGACTACCTTATCCACATGGTGACAACACGGCTGTGAGATTTCACTGCAGAATGAATAGCGTTGTCACTCTGAAGTGTCTTTTTAAAAGTGTAGCACGTTCAAACGAAATTGATCGATCTGCCATAAATCCAGTGAGCTCCTAGCTTCCTGTAGTGAGGTGACAACTCTGCTGCACTGAAATTCCAAATGTGCTGTTAGTCCTGCCTGGGTTCTCCTCTTCTGGACTACAGAACACCTCTCTCTTTTGTTGCATAGGTGAGAGCAGTGGTGTCTTTAGGTTTTTTGCTGCCCTAGGCAACACAAAAATCAGGCGCCCCCCTGACGAAGATAGCCTAACACCGACCAACACCCCTCCCATTAACAGAGAGAAAGACACTTTCACAGCTCCGGACATCCCCAGAAATGTGAGTCGGGCTCTGCATACACCATCAAGCAGCCCGTTGCCTCTTTTGGATCCCACCTGGTCCCCATGCTGAATATGTCCCTTTTTCCTGGGGGGGTGGTGCTGCCCCCCTGAAAAAATGCCACCCTAGGCAAATGCCTTGTTTGCCTTGTGGTAAATACGCCCCTGGGTGAGAGGAGGAGGGGTTACGGAGATGAGGAGAGGGAGGGGTTATGGTGATGAAGAGGAGATGTTCTGAAGTCCAGCAGAACTGCATGAAATTGAGTCAGATGCAGGGGCGGACTGACAACTCATGGGGCCCCCGGGCAATAGGGGATCATGGGGCCCCTGTGTCCTTGCCCAAACTCAAAAAAGCCTATGAAAAAGGTACCAGGTGCATCTCATGGGGCCCCCTACTGACCCCGGGCCCTCGGGCAGTGCCCAAGTTTCCAAATGGTCAGTCCGCCCCTGGTCAGATGATAACTTCCTGTAATGAGATGAAAACTTTGCCGCACTGACATCCCGACAGCGTTGTTAGGACTGCTTCGCTTGACTACAAAACACCTCCCTCTTTTGTTGTGTAGATGAGAAGAGGAGGAGAGGTTGTGTAAATGAGGAGAGGGAGGTGTCATGGAGAGAGGAGGGAGTTCTGTAGTCCAGCAGAAGAGAACTGCTAAAAATACAGCCAGTTTTTGTAATGAGCTGACAACACACAGCCTCAGCTGCACAGAAATCCCAATTATTATGTTGTCAGCTCATATACGGAGTAAGGTGCTCACTGGATTTCTGACAGATTGGGTAGTTGTGGGGACTTGCAGTATTTTTAACCATTCGCCCTCCAGAGGATTTCCCCCCCCCCCCCGACCAGGCCATTTTTTGTGATACGGCGCTGCGTTACTTTAACTCACAATTGCACGGTCATGCAACGCTGTGTATTAATGACATTTACGTCCTTTTCTCCCCACAAACAGAGCTTTGCTTTGGTGGTATTTAATCGCCTCTGCGGTTTTTTTTTTTTGCGCTATAAACAGAAAAAGACCGGCAATTTTGCAAAAAAAAAAAAACCGCAATATTTTTGACTTTTTGCTATAAAACATATCCAGTAAAAAAAATGTAAAAATCTAATTTAGACCTAAATGTATTCTTTGACATGTCTTTGCTAAAAAAAATCCCAGTGCGTGTAAATTAATTGGTTTACATGGAAGTTATAGCGTTTACAAATGGCGGTATAGATATAGGAATATTTATTTTATTTATTTTACTAGTAATGGTGGTGATCAGCGACTTATAGCAGGACTGCGGCGGGCATTCTGACACTGGGGGGGGGGGGGGGGCTGACTAACTGGCACTGACATCTCCAGTGACACCAATACAGTGCTAATAAAAAGAACTGACTCTGTACTAATGGCACTGGGCAGGAAGGGGTTAACATCTGGGGCGATCAACGGGTTAACTGTGTGCTGTGTGTCTGTTTAACATTGTGTGCTGTGTGTGATTTACTGGGGAGAGAAGCTGCTTTGCATGGCTCTACTGTGCAGAGCCATATGAAGCAGCCTGTTTGTGCTGTCAGGGGATGGATCTGTGTTGTTTACACACAGACCTCTCCCCTGTCAACTCCACCTCTGATCACCAAGTCCTGGCTGAGAATCGGTGGCCGGGACCCAGTGAATGACATGCCGAGGAGCCAGTAACAGCGCGGGTAGGGAGCGCATGTGTGCAACTGCAAAATTATGTACATATTTATTTATTATTTATTTCAGGTACTTATATAGCACCATCAATTTACGCAGCGCTTTACATATATATTGTACATTCACATCAGTCCCTAACCCTCAAGGGGTATACAATCTAAGGTCCCTAACTCACATTCATACATACACATACTAGGGACAATTTAGACAGGAACCAATCAACCTACCAGCATGTCTTTGGAGTGTGTGAGGAAAGCGGACTACCCGGAGGAAACCCATATATCTCATTTTGTGCATCCCTGCTGCCCTGTAGCAGTACTTCTGCTATAGGACAGTCGGGAAGCCGTTAAAAAGTATAAAACACAGGGAAATACATGCACGGCGTATGCGAGACATACTAAATTTGACGGGAAATAGTGCACTCGCTCACTGTACTTGTATCTATAGAAGAGCAGCATTGCCATCTTCGGACAGGAATGTGCTAGGACTACAGAAGCCTCCCCTCCATCTCTATAACACAAATGGGGAGGTGTTCTGTAGTTCACCGAGGATAATGAACAGGTCAGATAATACTGCTTGAGATGACACTGTGGAGTGTACAGGAAACAGGATAGCAGAAAAACAAACCAAAGTTTTGATCTTCAGATGTTTCTAGAAGCTGAAGAAATCCTCCCCTCCGGGACAACATATTTTGACAGCGCTGAAAGCTGAAAATTGGCCTGGACAGGAAGGGGGTAAAAGTGTCCAGACTTGAAGTGGTTAATGTAACTAGGGTAAGTATCTGGATGTGACCTGGTATCAGCCTCTTGCTGTCCCTGTACAGCAGGGCTGAAGTATAAGAGGAAGAAGCAGCACAAGGAGCAGTTCAGTTCATGTGCTAACACAAAACATGCTGATGGGAGAAGAGAACAGTGACATAGAGATATGCTCATCACTGTGCGGCTACTCCATTCACTGTCCAGTCACAGTTGGGGGGCTGATCCAGGACTACTTGGGGTGGGAAGAAGTTGGCTGAATGATCCTGGCAGGAAAAAAAAGTAATACAGGGGGCAGGGGCGGACTGACAACTCATGAGGCCCCCAGGCAATAGGGGATCATGGGGCCCCTGTGTCCTTGCCCAAACTCAAAAAAGCTTATGAAAAAGGTACCAGGGGCATCTCATGGGGCCCCCTACTGACCTCGGGCCCTCAGGCAGTGCCAGAGTTTCCAAATGGTCAGTCAGCCCCCGCCACAGGGGTAAATCTCTGTATTTATGTAAATATTGCAGCAAAAGTTGATAGGAGGAGAGAGCAGAGTGGCAGAGAGAGTGGCAGAGAGAGGAGTTCATTTCTGTGCTGCTGCTTCTTTCGCTGTCCAGTCACAGGTTGGGGGCTGATCCGGGACAATATAGGTTCGAAGAAAATTGATTGGGCAGCACAGTGGCTAAATGGTTAGCACTTCCTCCTGGCAGTACTAGGGTCATTGGTTCAAGTCCCAACCACGGCACCACCTGCCAGCAGTTTGCATGTTCTCCCTGTGTCTGCGTGGGTTTCCTCTGGGTACTCCGGTTTTCTCCCAAACTCCAAAGACATGCTGGTAGGTTAATTGGCTCCTGTCTAAATTGTCCCTAGTATGTGTATGTATGAATGTGAGTTAGGGACCTTAGATTGTACACCCCTTGAGGGTCAGGGACTGATGTGAACAGGGGCGGACTGACCATTCGGAAACTCGAGCACTGCCCAAGGGCCCGGGGTCAGTAAGGGTCCCCATAATATGCCCCTGGTACCTTTTTCATAGGCTTTTTTGAGTTTTGGCAAGGACACAGGGGCCCCATGATCCCCTATTGCCCGGGGGCCCCATGAGTTGTCAGTCCGCCCCTGGATGTGAATGTACAATATATATGTAAAGTGCTGTGTAAATTGACGGCGCAATATAAGTACCTATAATAATTAATAAATAATGAATGAGGCTGGTGGGAAAAAAGTACTGTGGGGAGGGGGAAACATTTTGAATTGACAGTAAATTTTGCAGAACAAGGTGACAGAAGGAGAGAGGACAGTGACAGACAAATGGTTGGGGGCTCATCCGGGATAACGTGAGCTGGAAGGAAGTTGGTTAAATGATGCTGGCAGAAAAAAAAGTACTACAGGGGGGAAATATATGGATTGACGTAAATTTTTTCAGTAAAAGCCGTTTTTGGTATTTTATCTTCATTTTTATCTTTGGCTGCTTTGGAAACAAACTTTAGTAAGATTGTGAAACAACTTTATAGACAACATGGACATATCAAGGCCAGGTGCTACAAATAAAAAAAGGCAAATTGTCTTCCACACAAACAGGCAATAAACTTGGAAGGATCTCCTTGACTCCTTGACTGACTGTAATCCTCTATGGCACATTGACGAGGTCATGGGGCCAGTAGAAGATCTCAGAGTTTAGGGGTTCAGTGCAGACAAGTCATCTTGCTTTCATCACATGGTGCACAGAAGCCTTGCACAGCAATGTATCAAACCTGGCAGATCTTCAGCACTAATATACACCAGATGGATCCAATTTCCTGACCCTGAAAACATTTTCTCTGAGAATTCAACATATAGACAGGCTGGACAATAGAAGAGTCAGGAGGACCAGATCCTAGAGATCAGAGACACTTCTACCAGGTGTCATTCAGAGGTGTGTACAGGGGCGGACTGACAACTCATGGGGCCCCCTGGCAATAGGGGATCAAGGGGCCCCTGTGTCCTTGCCCACACTCAAAGCACACCCAAAAAAGCCTATAAAAAAGGTACCAGGGGCATTTCATGGGGCCCCCTACAGACCCTGGGCCCTCAGGCAGTGCTGAGTGCTCGAATGGTCAGTCCACCCCTGCTCACAGTATTTTTCAATGGCTGCAAGAATGCAGCCAGAGAGAAGGAGAAATTATTGTATTTACAGACTTTATGGGTATAAAAGCAATCAGTGTAAAAAAAAAAATCTTCATCACCCCCCACAAGTAGTACAGTGTCACCATGGTGACACTACTGCTAGGGTGACAGTATGTAAAAGAAAAAAAAAATACAAATAATAATAATATAAAAAAAAATAAGTGTAAACATTTTTTTTGAAAAATTATAATTTTTGGTTATAAACTAACTTTTTTTTCTATGGTTGAACTGGATGGACGTTTGTCTTTTTTCAGCCAGACTAACTATGTAACTATGTATATACTAAACAGATAGATGAATACATTTTGGCCAAGATTTATGAAGAAAGATTATTTATTTGCAAAATTTTATAAGAAAAACTCTTTTTTTTTTCAAAATGTTTGAACTTTTTCATTTATATAGCAAAAAAAAAAATAAAAATCCCAGTGGTGTCCTTGCCCAAACTCAAAAAAGCCTATGGAAAAGGTACCAGGGGCATCTCATGGGGCCCCCTACTGATCCCGGGACCTCAGGCAGTGCCCGAGTTTCCAAATGGTCAGTCCGCCCCGGGTGTATATTTCCTATTTTAACCAATTCAGCTCTCCCCACTGTACACCCCCAAGGAGCAAAGAAATTTCTACATTTCTGTAGAAATTATTTATTCAGCAATAACTTTGTCATTACTTAGGCTCCATGCACCCTAGGAGCTGAAGAAAAAAAAACACAGGAAAAATGCTGGATCTTTTTTGGTGTTTTTCCATGTTTGTGCCATCGATTTGCAGTGCGTAGCTGGTTGCTAAGGAGCAGGTGGCAAGCTGGCCGCCCGCGTCCCTAACAACCAAAGACTCATCAGCGGTCAGCAGGGTTCCCTGAATGTTAACAAAAAAATTGCTGGCAATTCCAGTTGGAGAAAAAAAGAAACAGGGTCTGTTATAGATTTTAAGGAGAACCCTGTGCCAAAATTAAAAAAAACAAACTGCGTGCCCCCCCCCACCTTCCTTTCCAAAATCCTTACCAGACCCTTATCTGAGCATGACCATGACAGGCCAGGAAAGTGTAGGGTGCGAGTGGGCATCCCCTAACCATACCAGGCCACGTGCCTTAACATGCTTTGGGGTGGGGGGGCCTAAGGTTGTGGAAAAGATGCCCTTGTCCCCATCGATATGGGGACAAGGTCCTTTGGGAGGGTTCAGGAGGGGAGGGAGGGCGCTCGCCTATCCCCCCTCCATTTCCTTGCCTACCAGGCTGCATGCTTGGATAAGGGTCTGGTAAGGATTTTGGAAAGGAGGGGGGGCACGCATTTTTTTTTTTTTACAGTTTGGCAGGGGGTTCTTTTTAAAATCTATATTAGACCCTGTTTCTTTTTTTCTTCTACTGGAATTGCCGGCAATTCTTTTGTTTACATTCAACCGCCAGCAGGGAACTTTGTATCCCTCTATCTTCTGTCTGATCAATGTTTATAAACAATGTTACTTTGTATCTCTCTATCTGTATACAGTGGATATAAAAAGTCTGCACACCCCAGTTAAAATGTTAGGTTTCTGTGATGTAAAAAAATTAGACAAAGATAAATAATTTCAGAACTTTTTCCACCTTTAATGTGACCTATAAACTGTACAACTCAATTGAAAAACAAAGTGAAATCTTTTAGGGAAAGGGGGGGCGGGAGAAAAAAAAAACTAAAATAATGTGGTTGCATAAGTGTGCACACCCTCTATAACTGGGGATGTAGCTGTGTTCAGAATTACATGCAAAATCATGTTAAATAGGAGTCAGTACACACCTGCCATCATTTAAAGTGCCTCTGATTAACCCAAAATAAAGTTCAGCTGTTCTAGTAGGTCTTTCCTGACATTTTCTTAGTCGCATCCAACAGCAAAAGCCATGGTCCGCAGAGAGCTCCCAAAGCATCAGAGGGATCTCATTATCAAAAGGTATCAGTCAGGAGAAGGGTATAAAAGAATTTCCAAGGCATTAGATACAGTGGGGCAAAAAAGTATTTAGTCAGCCACCAATTGTGCAAGTTCTCCCACTTAAAAAGATGAGAGAGGCCTGTAATTGGCATCATAGGTAGACCTCAACTATGAGAGACAAAATGAGAAAAAAAATCCAGACAATCACATTGGCTGATTTGGAAAGAATTTATTTGCAAATTATGGTGGAAAATAAGTATTTGGTCACCTACAAACAAGCAAGATTTCTGGCTCTCACAGACCTGTACCTTCTTCTTTAAGAGGCTCCTCTGTCCTGCACTCATTACCTGTAACAATGGCACCTGTTTGAACTTGTTATCAGTATAAAAGACACCTGTCCACAACCTCAAACAGTCACACTCCAAACTCCACTATGGTGAAGACCAAAAAGCTGTCGAAGGACACCAGAAACAAAATTGTAGACCTGCACCAGGCTGGGAAGACTGAATCTGCAATAGGCAAGCAGCTTGGTGTGAACAAATCAACTGTGGGAGCAATAATGAGAAAATTACCATGGAACACAGTGAAGGGAGCCATCATCAAGTAGAGAAAATATGGAGCAACAGTGACATTACCAAGAACTGGACGTCCCTCCAAAATGGATGAAAAAGACGAGAAGAAAACTGGTCTGGGAGGCTGCCAAGAGGCCTACAGCAACTTTATAGAAGCTGCAGGAATATCTGGCAAGTACAGGCTGTGTGGTCCATGTGACAAGAATCTCCCGTATTCTTCATATGTCTGGGCTATGGGGTAGAGTGACAAGATGGAAGCCTTTTCTTACAAAAAACATCCAAGCCCGGCTAAATTTTGCAAAAACACATCTGAAGTCTCCCAAAAGCATGTGGGAAAATGTGTTATCGTCTGATGAAACCAAGTTAGAACTTTTTGGCCATAATTCCAAAAGATATGTTTGGTGCAAAAACAACTCTGCACATCACCAAAAGAACACCATACCCACAGTGAAGCATGGTGGTGGCGGCATCATGCTTTGGGGCTGTTCTTCTTCAGCTGGAACTGGGGCCTTAGTCATGAAAGAGGGAATTCTGAACAGTTCCAAATAGCAGTCAATATTGGCACAAAACCTTCAGGCTTCTGCTAGAAAGCTGAACATGAAGAGGAACTTCATCTTTCAGCATGACAACGACCCAAAGCATACATCCAAATCAACAAAGGAATGGCTTCACCAGAAGAAGATTCAAGTTTTGGAATGACCCAGCCAGAGCTTAGACCTGAATCCAATGGAAAATCTGTGGAGTGATCTGATGAGGGCTGTGCACAGGAGATGCCCTCGCAATCTGACAGATTTGGGGTGTTTTTGCAAGGAAGAGTGTGCAAATATTGCCAAGTCAAGAAGTGCCATGCTGATAGACTCTATAACCCTACACCCACAGTTGATCCAGAGGAAGGCAAAATGCCCAGTAAAGCATGATACAATTTGCTCCTGCAGGGGATAAAAATCCTTCCTGATCCCCCAAGAGGCAATCGGATATTCCCTGGATCAAGTTTACCTATAAATGTTAGTATCCAGTTATATTCTGTGTATCCAAGAAACAATCCAGGACTTTTTTAAAGCAATCCACGGAGCTGGTCAGAACCAACTCTTGAGGGAGTCTATTCCACATTTTCACAGCTCTTACTGTGAAGAAACCTTTCCATGTTTGGAGATTAAATTTCTTTTCCTCCAGATGTAAAAAGTGCCCCCTTGTCCTCTGTGATGACCTCAGGGGGAATAGCTCTACACTGAGTTCACTATATTGACCAGTGCTGATCTCCATGCCTCGTATCAGTTTGGTTGCCCTTCTCTGTACTTTCTCCAGTTCCCCAATGTTCTTTTTGTGAATTGGTGCCCAAAACTGAACTGCATATTCCAGATGAGGTCTTACTAATGACAAAAGAAGAGAGGAGAAAGGCGCCTCTAAGTGTAAACTGTAAACTTGGTTTATTGCACATAAAAGAGGACAACTTACAGGAGGGTAGATTAAAAAAGGCACTTCAATATACATCAAAGGGAATCCACCATGGTGAGCAGCATGGTGTGCAGTCCTGGATGATGATCTGTCATCTGTCAGTGTCAGGCATTATGGCCGGCAAGATGGAGGAGGTCTGGCACCAAGGCTTGGAACACACAGCAGAGCACAGCTTGTGTGTGATGACGACTCCGGGCGTCGTAGCGATGCCTTTCCAGAGCACGCGCTGTGAGATAGCAGTCCTAGCGCACTCCTTTGTCCAGCTGACGGAATTGAGTGGGTTGAGTCCCATGACCTCCTAAATAAATAGAACTGTCAGGGCTCCGGGTATGACCAGAGGTGTGTGGACTGACACAGCGAAACGCAGGCTTCATGTATAGTATAAACAATACAATTTATTAAAGACTAAACAACACAAACGCAGTGCAAAGTAAACATAACAGTGCAAACAACCCAACCTCCAACAGATAACCATATATACAAATCAAACGTAGTCGGGCAGGCCGGGTCGGTAGCAAACGGACAAACAGGGTACCAGGAGCGAGCGGAAGAGTGGTCAGGAATAGCCGAGGTCAGGACAGGCAGAGTTCGTTCAGAGTCAGGATCAAAGCAGAGTCAGGATCAGGCAGGAAGCAGACAGAATGCAGGTACAGGAGATCATGGGAAACATACACCAAGGCACTGACTGCAGGTCTGGCCATTCCTTAAATACACCTCCTGCAATCAGCCTCAGGTGATGACTGATTGCAGGAGTGAGCTTTTGGTTGCTGAGAGCACCCGCTGACCAGCCCTGGTACTGCAGCCCACACGGCAGATGAGTCCCACCACTAATGGTGAGTCCATTCCTGACAAGAACGGTCCTAAAACTTATGGGTTAATTTCCCTGGTTCCCTTCAAGGCAGGCAAGTTGATAGCAGGGCAGACTCAGGAATACTCAAAGACGTTCAATCACTTCCAAACAGAGCACAAAATGGAACTCCAATGGCCGTTTCACCAGACACTTCTGATAGCAGACATCCATGCGTTATACATGTGATCCGGGTCAAAAGGTATCCCAGAAAGATCCAGGCCGGACTTTGCTTCGGCGTTCCCGTGACTTCAAAACGATAACTCTTCTGCTGCTTGGTAAGCTAGAGAGACATCTGGGGGCTAGATAGACATCTGGGGGTAGAGAGACATCTGGGGGGTAGAGAGACATCTGGGGGCTAGATAGACATCTGGGGTTTCTTTAGGACTCTCCTAAGCCTAAGAAGGTTTGGCAGCATTTCCAGGATGGGTCAATGTCCTGTTGGCGAAAAGACCTAATTAGGCAACACCCACTTGTTGAGCCTCTTTATTTGAAGGAACTAAAATCCACCAAGTGAAAGGATGGGCCAAGGACAGACAGGATTGGTAGGAAATGGCTAGGTAATGCCAGATGTCCTCCAGCCAGGAACTGAGGTGAGTTCTATCTGCACATTGTGAGAAGCTCAGAGTAAGCCATTTCAGTACAAGAGAAGAACCTTCACAGAAGGCTGGAGTTCCACTCTAAATATCCCATTGTGCTCAGATATGGTGGTTTTTTTGGTTCAGATCATGGATTGCATTAGCTCAGATCTTGAACTGCTAAAACACACATACAATTCAGAAAATAAAAACCCAACCCTGCTTCTCTGGCAGCTGGCCAGACATTATCACACGAGCAGTCGCTTCCTAAACTTTGATCCAAGGTTCAGTGTTTGGTGAATGTGGAGGTAATTGGAAGACTTCCTGCCCACCGCTTTACCTTCCTGCCCTGTCATTGTAGCTCCACTCTATGGAATCGTCTTGCGGAATTGGCTGCTTTTTCCTGACAGATGTTAACAGCTGCATGCGTTCTGCAAGGCCGTCCAACTGGTGTAACTGATTACCGTGTGCGTCCTGCAATCACAAAGGTTACGTTCCAAGAGGAATCACAGAACATTTCCAAACAGCGAAGGAAATACCGGCGCAGGGCAATATCTCTGAGTCAAACCATAAAATGATATTCATTAATAAGACATCTGATCCCCACGTAGAGGTGGGGCAGATCCATACTGACAATCTGTCGCTATTCCGCATGGTTTATCGGCTCGCAGAGATAAATTGGAACCAGACTAGTGATACAGAAAACATACGAATTTTCATTCATTGCAAAAAAGTAACTGCTACCAAAAAATGACTCTAGGAATATCCCCCCCAAGTATCAATAACTTCTTCATCTTAACCTTTAGGGCCAATTCACACTATCACATTGCGGTGATATGACACCCCAGTATACCTCGCCAAAGAACATGTGTTATCACCCACATGGAAGAAAAATATATTTGAAATAAATTTTAAAAATATTCTTCCCATAAATATTGACATATACAGGGTGCAGCAACATAACTTCCTTTTTTGAAATGCGTGCCATTCAGGCTGTAGCGGCCATAGCGGGGCGGGAGTGGTCTCAGGCAACAGGCGTAGTTCTAAAGTTTTCCGGACCGGAAATCAATTGTTACGTGGGTCACTACGTTCAGACAAACCGCAAGTACGACAAGACGAAGAGCTGGAGTCCCTCGACCCATCAGATCACCTGAGAACATCGATGCAGTGAGAGCTTCAATCTTGCGATCCCCGCAGCGTTCTGCGCGCAAACATGCGTCTGCCCTTGGACTTTCAGATCATTCAGTGAGGCGAATTCTTCACGATGACCTTCATTACCATCCGTTCAAGTTGGCAATTGTGCAGGAACTCTCCGAACGCGACTTCAATTCTCGGAGGAACGCATGTGAGGCAGTACTCGAAAACGTCCCTGAGGACGCAATTGTTTTTTACAGTGATGAAGCCCATTTTCACTTGATTGGATGCGTCAACAAACAGAACATGCGCTACTGGGCCGACACCAATCCTCGAGAATTGCATCAAAGGCCTTTGCATTCATCTAAAGTCACAGTGTGGTGTGCAATTGCCTCAGCTGAGATTATTGGTCCCTGGTTCTTTGAAGAAAATGAGGTCACAGTGACAGTGAATTCAGACCGGTATGTGAACATGTTGGAGGAATTTGTTTTTCCACGACTTGATGAATTGGACTTAGGGGACATTTGGTTCCAACAGGACGGAGCAACGGCTTCAAGAGCACTTCAAGAGCATCAATGGCTGTTTTAAGGGAACACTTCCCGGAGCGCCTCATCTCAATGAGGGTCGATTTGGAGTGGCCAACCCTCTCCCCCGATTTGGCCCCTTGCGACTTTTTTTTGTGGGTTTTTTTGAAATCCCGCATTTATGTAAACTGCCCAAGGACCCTACAAGACCTGAAGGCCAACATCCGCGCAGAAATTGCCCACATACCCGCTGCTATGCTGGTAAGGGTCATGAAAAACGCCAGAAATCGGCTTATTCAGTGTATGGACAATGGGGGGCGTCACCTACCTGATATGATTTTCAAAACTGTGTAAAACAGAACTTTAGATATGTACCTACATTATTAAAGACAATAAAAACAATTCTGATTCATAAAATGGGTTTTATTGCTTTTTGAAAAAAGGAAGTTATGTTGCCTCACCCTGTATTTGAAATACTACAATTTTGGTCGTATTCAATATATTTCAAAATATATTTCAATACATATATATATATTGCATGTTGAAATGTGTTTTTTATATATTACGAAATATATGAAAAATATTTTTTAAAATATATATTTTTTAAATATATTCTTCAGATTTTTTTAAGTCATGTTAACATATATTTTTACATATATTTGTAAATGCATTATAAAAATGTAGACTAAATGTATTTTTAAAGACACAGTATATTTGAAAATGTATTTTAAAAATATTTTTCATATATTTTGTAATAAAAGTGCATTTCAACATGCAGTGTGTGTGTGTGTGTGTGTATATATATATATATATATATATATGTATATATATATAATTTATTGAAATGGGCAGCACAGTGGCAAAATGCTCTAGAGTTCAGTGGCGTTGTGCTTTACACTCCTAGATCCGATGCTTTGCATTGCACTTGGTGATGTAAGACTTGAATACTGCTGCTCGGCCATGGAAACCCATTCCATGAAGCTCTCTACACACTGTTGTTGTGATATTCTGAAGGCCACACCAACTTTGGAGGTCTTTAGCTATTGACTCTGCAGATAGTTGACGACTCCTGTGCACTGTGCGCTTCAGCATGCGCTGACCCCGCTCTGTCATGTGACGTGGCCTACCACTTGGTGGCTGAGTTGCTGTTGTTCCCAGTTGCTTCCACTTTGTTATAATACCACTAACAGTTGACCGTGGAATATTTAGTAGCCAGGAAATGTCACGGATGGACTTATTGCACAGGTGACAACCTATCATGGTACCACGCTTGGAGTCACTGAGCTCCTGAGAGCGACCCATTCTTTCACTAATGTTTGTAGAAGCAGTCTGCATGCCTAGGGGCTTGATTGTATACACCTGTGGCCATGGAGGTGATTGGAATACCTGAATCCAATGATTTGCAGGGGTGTCCCAATACTTTTGGCAATATAGTATATCTGTGCTTCCTCCACCACTGTAATTACCCCAACACTCATCATATCACTGGTCATCAGGGGGCAGCTCTGACATAAGGAAGCAAAGCCCTGTCTCTACCAAAATGGCCACCTCCACACAAAGACATAGTGCACAACAACAGGACATGGTAGTCAATGATGGGAAAAAGATCACTTGTTTTTTTTAGGCTTGGCTTCCATAATACAGGTCCTCTTTAAATGGAATGTATATATAATATATAATACTTTTACATAGACATGTAAAAGGAAACAGCTTGGCCTACATCATCTTATTAGTGTGTGTTAATGTTTTAAATGTGATTTTATATGATACAATTCTATATGAACATGGGAGCCATCATATTGCTCATTACATTTGCAGACACTGCTTCCTACTTGGCAGTGTTACGCATTGGAGGCTCATTTAATACAATGCACTGGCAATGTGGCTGATGTTTGATCTCAGCAGGGGTTATGTAGGAAGCAGAACACTGAACCTCAGAGAGCTGGACCCAATTGGTAATCCACTAACACACCAAAATGATTAGTGGATCCCAGGGGCGGACTGAAAACTCATGGGGCCCCCGGGCAATAGGAGATCATGGGGCCCCTGTGTCCTTGCCCAAACTCAAAAAAGCCTATAAAAAAGGTACCAGGGGCATCTCATGGGGCCCCCTACTGACCCCGGGCCCACGGGCAGTGCCCGAGTTTTCAAATGGTCAGTCCGCCCCTGGTGGATCCAGCCATACTTGCCAACATTATAGTCCCATCTTGGGTTTACTCCACCCACAGTCAGCCTCAGGCTCACCCAGTCATCAGGTAGCCCCATTCAGCCCCTGTCAACGTATTGGAGTAGCCCACCCAAGCCTCCACCTGTAATTCTGCTGGGACCAGGGGCGGACTGACCATTTGGAAACTCGGGCACTGCCTGAGGGCCCGGGGTAAGTAGGGGGCCCCATGAGATGCCCTTGGTACCTTTTTCATAGGCTTTTTTGAGTTTGGGCAAGGACACAGGGGCCCCATGATCCCCTATTGCCCGGGGGCCCCATGAGTTGTCATTCTGCCCCTGGCTGGGACCACCCACACCATAACGAATGCTCCACTGTGTTACTGCACATTGTAGCTTAAATAAGGGTGGCACTGTGATCCCGGGACATAGCCCGGGACACACCATCATTGAGACTGAGGTCCAAGATGCGGGACTGTTCTGGAAAATCTAGGACAGTTGCCATCTATCGACCAAGCAACTTTCCTACCCTACGTCCCTCCATGTGATATGACATTAACTGCTGCCTCCATTTCTTGTATAAGTGTTGGAGGAACACAAAGTGATAGAAAATCTCCCCAATGGAATCACAGTAGCAGAAGGAGACAATCCGTTGTTCTTTGGTTCTCATGTGCTAACAAGAAGACATCTTGACAGGAGGAGAGAGCATAGAGATGAGATTGTCAGACTGCTGCTTCTCCTTTGAGTTACTGCACAAGTACAGCAACTCACACAAGGGTGCAGTGTGATCCCAGGACATAGCCCAGGACTCAGCATTGTCAGGACTGAGGTCCAGGATGTGGGATTGTCCTGGAATATCTGGGACAGTTACCATCTATTGATCCTGCAATTCAGACTAAACAACTTCCCTACCCTTCATCACCCCATGTGATATGCAGGGGCGGACTGACCATTTGAGCACTCGGGCACTGCCCGTGGGCCCGGGGTCAGTAGGTGCCCCATGAGATGCCCCTGGTACCTTTGATAGGCTTTTTTGGGTGTGGTTTGAGTGTGGGCAAGGACACAGGGGCCCCATGATCCCCTATTGCCCGGGGGCCCAATGAGTTGGCAGTCCACCCCTAGTGATATGACATCGACTGCTCCCTCCATTTCCTGTATAGGTGTCAGAGGAACAGGAAGCAAGTGAAAATCTTCCCGATGGAGTCACAGTACCTACATTTGACTTGGTATCAGTCCCTGTACAGCAGAGCTCAGACTGGGGAAGGAATAAGTAGCACAAGGGACCAGTCTGTTGCTCTGTGGTGCTCATGTGTTAACAAGGAGACATACTGATTGGAGGAGAAATTAGAGAGACAAGCTCATCAGTATGCTGTATCTCCTTTCACTGTCCAATTACAGGCTAGGGGAGGGACAAGCAGGGCTGCTGTTAGAAACCACGGGGCCCCATACAGCCAACTTGACAGGGCCCTTCAAAGAAAACTTTGCTTTGTTTACTATGCTTCAGTTATGAATAATCACAGTGAGTGATCAGTACAGATCACTCATTGTGTTCATTTAGAAAAAAAAAGGGGCATGTAAATGTGAGGAGGGAACTTGGCAGCACTGGGGGGCACAGGGGGAAATGTATGGTGCACAGGGAGGTTGATGAGTGTGCCAAGGCAATTACTGGAAACAATCCCCTGTATGGCTCTCTCTGCAGCAGCTGAAAGTCAGCAGGAGGGAGTGGAGAAGAGGTGCAGGGAAAGCCATACAGGGGATTGGTTGCAGTAATTGCCCCCTCCCCCACCGTGCCAATTACCCTCCCTGCCTACATCCAATTCACCCAGTTGCCTGGGCCCCCCCTGCTGGCCTGGGCCCTGTACAGGAGAACTGGTGGTACCCCCTTATCCACACCCCTGGGGACAAGACCTGTAAGTGTTAATGAACTGGAGTATTTATTTCAGGTACTTATATAGTGCTGTCAATTTACACAGCACTTTACATATATATTGTGCATTCACGTCGGTCCCTAACCCTCAAGGGGTGTACAATCTAAGGTCCCATGTATACAAATATTAGGGTCAACTTAGGATCCAAATAACCTACCAGCATATCCTTGAAGGGTGGGAGGAAACCCATGCAGGTACAGGGAGAACATGCAAACTCCAAGCAGGTAGTGCTGTGATTGGGATTCAAACCCATGACCCTAGTGCTGTTAGACAGAAGTGCTAACCACTTAGCCACTGTTCTGCTCAGTAACAAAAAAGCAGATTGCTTGCCCTGCCAAGCAAGGCTGTGCTGTGTAGCAGTGCTGTAAATCATAGGACTGGATGAACAGAAGTATAAATTAATACTAAAGTACACATTCTGTGTATTTAGCAGCTTGCCTAGAGTTCAGCTTTAGAAATTGTTTAACCAATTGTTTTCATTTTTTTTTTGAACCTACCTTTTGCAGAATGAGCAGTACACGAGAATCGTGGCTGACACCAGAACCACGTTAAGTAGCACCAACGCCAAGGAGAGAGTGCCATCTTTTCCACTTGTGTAATGCAGGAAATGGTCTGCAGAGGGAGCCATGGAACCACAGTCTGCACCTTTTCTGCAAAGCAGAGATGTGGATTGAATTAGTCCACATATTTACACCAACGCCAAATCAACAGAAGAAAACGTGTTACTTATTTCCCAGCCAAGTGTTTGAAATTATGCAAGGGTCTGTAATAGCTGCATCAGATGTATGCATAGCGTATGTACCACAAATATTGCCCATTGTTGCAACTATTAGTTTTATTATGGCGGGTGTTTTGATGTACATAGCAACAATTTCTTCATGGGAGGTATGACATCACACCATGTAATACAAATTCAGGGATAGGAATGAGCAAATCAGGCAAAGGAGGTTTGGCAAACGCAGGAGCACCCATCCAAAGCTCCAAGTCCCTTTGACATCTATGGTATGGGTAGTTGGGCACTGCCATGTGGGACATGTGCGAGACATATACTGATGAAAAAAAGTTAACCAAAAAAAATTCAACCGGTGGGTAGCTTGCCTTTTAATGCAGCTTAATGGACATTAAAAACACACAATTCCTTTATATAACATTACCCAGGAAATCATCTGCTGCTACTCCCATCGCAAATGACAGATCCCTGCTGGCTTTGGTCAATGACATTACCCAGGAAATCATCTGCTGCTACTCCCATCGAAAATGACAGATCCCTGATGGCTTTGGTCAATGACATTACCCAGAAACTCATCTGCTGCTACTCCCATCGCAAATGACAGATCCCTGCTGGCTTTGGTCAATATTACCCAGAAACTCATCTGCTGCTACTCCCATCACAAATGACAGATCCCTGCTGGCTTTGGTCAATGACATTACCCAGGAATTCATCTGCTGCTACTCCCATCGCAAATGACAGATCCCTGCTGGCTTTGGTCAATGACATTACCCAGAAACTCATCTGCTGCTACTCCCATCGCAAATGACAGATCCCTGCTGTCTTTGGTCAATGACATTACCCAGAAACTCATCTGCTGCTACTCCCATGGCAAATGACAGATCCCTGCTGTCTTTGGTCAATGACATTACCCAGAAACCCATCTGCTGCTACTCCCATCACAAATGACAGATCCCTGCTGGTTTTGGTCAATGACATTACCCAGGAAATCTGCTGCTACTCCCATCGCAAATGACAGATCCCTGCTGGCTTTGGTCAATGACATTACCCAGAAACTCATCTGCTGCTACTCCCACCGCAAATGACAGATCCCTGCTGGCTTTGGTCAATGACATTACCCAGGAAATCATCTGCTGCTACTCCCATCGCAAATGACAGATCCCTGCTGGCTTTGGTCAATGACATTACCCAGAAACTCATCTGCTGCTACTCCCACCGCAAATGACAGATCCCTGCTGGCTTTGGTCAATGACATTACCCAGGAAATAATCTGCTGCTACTCCCATCACAAATGACAGATCCCTGCTGGCTTTGGTCAATGACATTACCCAGGAACTCTACCAACCTGTTTACAAACAGAAGCTTATGGGGAACTGTCCTTTTGGGGTAGTAGTGCTAACGCCGCTATATTACAGACTTTCCAGCTACATCAGCCAGAGCTTCAGCCAGGCTGTTTTTTCACCTGCTCACCAAACTGCAAACACACTGGGGTTTGGGCCAAACCACTGTTCAAGACAAATCAGAAGCTCATCCCCATTCATGGATCTGGGCCAAAAATTGATGTTTCAGTTTCTGGGAAATTATGGAAATTTGTGGTTTGATGGACTACTAGACCAAACAAGTTTGGATGGATAAAATGTATCTCGAGGCATAAAGTTTCTTTGTGTTGAAGTGAGGGATCAGAACATCTGTGATAGGGCTTTCCTGAGCAGGAACGGTGGTAGAATCTCTCCACTGGAGTCCTTGGATGCAGCAAAAATGATCCCCCCCCTTGTGTTCAGTACTGCTGACAAACGCAATCCATTTAACCATCCTACATCCACATGGAACGCATGCATTTGGGGGGTCAGCAATCTGTGGGTTATAACAGGCAGTGAGGAGGTTACATATCCAGGAGCGGACTGACAACTCATGGGGCCCCCAGGCAATAGGGGATCATGGGGCCCCTGTGTCCTTGCCCAAACTCAAAAAAGCCTATGAAAAGGGTACCAGGGGCATCTCATAGGGCCCCCTACTGACCCCAGGCCCTCGGGCAGTGCCCGAGTTTCCAAATGGTCAGTCCGCCCCTGTACATATCGTCTCTATATACACTATATTGCCAAAAGTATTGGCCCCGCCCTCCAAATCAAGTGATTCAGGTGTTCCAATCCCCTCCATGGACACAGGTGTATACAATCAAGCCCCTAGGCATGCAGACTGCTTCTACAAACATTTGTGAAAGAATGGGTCGCTCTCAGGAGCTCAGTGACTCCAAGCGTGGTCCCGTGATAGGTTGTCCATCCGTGACATTTCCTGGCTACTAAATATTCCACGCTCAACTGTTAGTGGGATTAGAACAAAGTGGAAGCAACTGGGAACAACAGCAACTCAGCCACCAAGTGGTAGGCCACGTCACATGACAGGGCGGGGCCAGAGCATGCTGAAGCGCACAATGCGCAAAAGTCGCCAGCTGTCTGCAGAGTCAATAGCTAAAGACCTCCAAACTTTTTGTGGCCTTCAGAGTAGCCCAACAACAGTGTGTAGAGACCTTCATGGAATGGGTTTCCATGGCTGAGCAGCTGCATCCAAGCCTTACATCACCAAGTGCAATGCAAAGTGTCGGATGCAGAGGTGTAAAGCAAGCCGCCACTGGACTCTAGAGCTGTGGAGACGTGTTCTCTGGAGTGACCAATCACGCTTCTCTGTCTGGCAATCTGATGGACATGTCTGCGTTTGTCAGTTGCCAGGAGAACGGTACTTGTCTCACTGAACTGTGCCAAGTGTAAAGGTAGAGGAGGGATTATGGTGTGGGGGTATTTTCCAGGGGTTGGGCTTGGCCCCCTAGTTCCAGTGAAGGGAACTCTTAAGGCGTCAGCATACCAAGACATTTTGGACAATTTCATGCTCCCAACTTTGTGGGAACAGTTTGGGGATGGCCCCTTCCTGTTCCAACATGACTGCACACCAGTGTACAAAGCAAGATCCATAAAGACATGGATGAGCCAGTTTGGGGTGGAGGAACTTGACTGACCTGCAGAGTCCTGACCTCAACCCCATAGAACACCTTTGGGATGAATTATAGTGCAGACTGCGAGCCAGGCCTCCTCCCCCGACATCAGTGCCTGACCTCACAAATGTACTTCTGAAAGAATGGTCAAACCTTCCCATAGACACCCTCCTAAACCTTGTGGACAGCCTTCCCAGAAGAGTTGAAGCTGTTATAGCTGCAAAGAGCGGGGCCAACTCAGTATTGAACCCTACGGACTAAGACTGGGATGTCATTAAGGTTCATGTGCGTGTAAAGGCAGGCCGACCAATACTTCTAGCAATATAGTGTGTGTGCGCTTCGGTTCATTTAGTTCATCTTTTGGATAAAAATTTCATTCTCGGAGATTCGAATCCAACTAGCACATCTAGAACCTGGGTAATTTTTTTTAACTCCCCCCCACAAAAAATTGTCTGAAGGAATAAAGCAGCACATGTAGCACAGCGTGCCGAATTGTTTGTGCAGTCAAATGGCGCTAACAGTGGGAGGAGCTTACAAGGGCATACTCAACACTTTGAATGACAATTGCGCGGTCATGCAACACTGTACCCAAATTAATTTTTTACCATTTTTTTGAGACAGATAAAGCTTTATTTTGGTGGTATTTATTTACCGCTGGGATTTTTATTTTTTTTGCTATGTAAATGAAAAAGTCCAAAAATTTTGAAAAAAAGTGTTTTTTTAATAAAATTTTGCAAATAAATAATATTTCATCATAAATCTTGGCCAAAATTTATTCCGTTATTTTTTTAGTAAAAAAAAAAATCCAAATTAGTTTATAACCAAAAATTATAATTTTTAAACATTTTTTTTACATTTTTATTTTTTTTTATATTATTTTTTATTTTTATTTTTTTTTTACATACTGTCACCCTAGCAGTACAGTGTCACCATGGTGACACTGTACTACTTGTGGGGGGTGATAAAGATTTTTTTTTTTTTTTTTACACTGATTGCTTTTACACCCATATAGGATGTAAAAGCAATCATTTCTCTTTCTCTCTGGCTGCATTCTTGCACTCATTGAGAAGTACTGAGTGAGCTGTGATTGGTCCCAGCTTGTCACATGGTTGGCCTTTGTGACTAGCCTTGTACCATGTGACCTCTGTGATCATTCACAGATTTCACACGTAATAAGCAATGATGTCACAAGTGACATCTTGCTTACTACTTTGCATGTGATCACTGATTGGCCAATCAGTGATCACATGATCGGGACCTCGTATAGAGGTCCTGTCCAACGATCGGTGTTTCACTGTGTTCGGAGGACACAGCGGGCACCGGATCGCGGTGCTGCGCGCTCCCGGGGAGCGCACACAAGCAGGGTGCGGGGAGGCCGTTTATAAACGACCACCTGACCCTGCAGTGCCACCGTCTGGCCGTTTATATACAACGGCCGGTCGGGAAGTGGTTAAAGGGCTGGGAGGTGGCGGGAAGGGGTTAACCACTTGATTTACCCCCCTTACTGACCAGGCCATTTTTTGCATTATGGCTCTGCGTTATTTTAACTGACAATTGCGCGGTCATGCGACGCTGCACCCAAATGAATTTTACATCCTTTGTTTCCCATGAATAGAGCTTTCTTTCGGTGGTATTTGATCGCCTGTGCTTTATATTTTGCGCTATAAAAAAATAAAGACTGAACATTTTGAGAAAAAAATTATATTTTTGACGTTTTGCTATTAAACATGCCCAGTAAAATAATTAAAAAAATCAAATTTCATCATAAATTTAGGCCAAAATGTCTTTGCTAAAAAAAATCCCAATACGTGTAAATGAATTGGTTTACGTGAAAGTTATAGCGTTTACAAATAGTGGTGTTTATACTGGGATTCTTTTTTCTATCTTTAATTTTTACTAGTAATGGCGGCGATCAGCGACTTATAGCGGAACTGCAGTGGGCAATCTGACACTGGGGGGGAACTGACTTGGTGTCACTGATATCCCCAGTGACACCAATACAGTGATCAGTGCTAATAAAAAGCACTGACACTGTACTAATGGCACTGGACAGGAAGGGGTTAAGATCTGGGGGCGATCAAAGGGTTAACTGTGTGCTGTTTTACTAT
Source organism: Staurois parvus (assembly GCF_062004578.1). Classification (NCBI taxonomy): domain Eukaryota; kingdom Metazoa; phylum Chordata; class Amphibia; order Anura; family Ranidae; genus Staurois; species Staurois parvus. The sequence goes on along the minus strand of NW_028318244.1, from coordinate 1,346,636 downwards.
TGGGGCTGTGTGTGTTTTACTGTGTGCTGTGTGTATATTTTCACTGTAAGCACACTGCAGGGGTCAGGAGTATATAATGCTCAGGTCATGTTACAAAGTACAGGCAAAATTACCCTCTTTTCCCAGTGCAAATCACCCCCCTGCACCAAGTCCATACCCCCCAAAGATCACCTCTCCATCCATAAATTCCCCCTCCAAGCCTACCCCCTCAGTACAGACCCCCGAACACAATCCCTCAGTAAAGATTGCCCTCCCAGCACAGACTGACCCCCACCAACACAGACCCTTAAGTACAGGCTCTTCTCCCAGCACAGACCAACTTCTCCAACACAGACCCCTCAGTAAAGATGGATCCCCCCAGCAAAAAGCCTCAGTACAGATACCCCCCAGCAGAGATTCCTCAGCACAGACTGACCCCCCAGCACAGGCCACTCAGTGCAGACAAAACCACCCGGCACAGACTCCTTAGTACAGAGGGGCCCCTCCAGCACAAACCCCTCAGTACAGAGCTACCCCCAGCACAGACCTCTCAGTACAGACAGGCCCCTCCAGCACAAACCCCTCAGTACAGACAGACCCCTCCAGCACAGACCCCTCAGTACAGACAGGCCCCTCCAGCACAGACCCCTCAGTACAGACCCCTCAGTACAAACGGACCCTACAGCACAGACCCCTCAGTACAGACAGGCCCCTCCAGCACAGACCCCTCAGTACAGACAGACCCCTCCAGCACAGACCCCTCAGTACAGACAGGCCCCTCCAGCACAGACCCCTCAGTACAGACAGACCCCTCCAGCACAGACCCCTCAGTACAGACAGGCCCCTCCAGCACAGACCCCTCAGTACAGACCCCTCAGTACAAACGGACCCTACAGCACAGACCCCTCAGTACAGATGGACGTCCCCCAGCACAGACCCCTCTGTACAGAAAAGTCAACCCAGCACAGACCCCTCAGTACAGAGGGGCCCCTCAGGTAGGAGCCCCCAGTACAGACAGAACCCCCAGTACAGACCCCTCAGTACAGAGGGGCCCCCCAGGTAAGAGCCCTCAGTACAGACAGGCCCCCCCAGTACAGACCCCTCAGTACAGAGGGGCCCCCCAGGTAAGAGCCCTCAGTACAGACAGGCCCCCCAGCACAGACCACTCAGTACAGATGGGCCCCCCCCAGCACAGACTCCTCAGTACAGAGGAGCCTCCCAGGTCAGATCCCTCAGTACAGATAGGCCACCCCACAGACCCCTCAGTACAGAGGGGCCCCTCAGCACAGACCACTCAGTACAGATGCCCCCCCCCCCAGGTCAGACCACTCAGTACAGATGCCCCCCCCAGGTCAGACCACTCAGTACAGATAGCCCCCCCCAGCACAGACCACTCAGTACAGATGAGCCCCCCAGCACAGACTCCTCAGTACAGAGGGGCCCCCCATGTCAGAACCTTCAGTACATATAGGCCACAACAGCACAGACCACTCAGTACAGACAGCTCCCCCCCAGCACAGACCCCTCAGTACAGAGCTAGCCCCAGCACAGACCCCTCAGTACAGGCAGACCCCTCCAACACAGACCCCTCCAGCACAGACCCCTCAGTACAGAGCTAGCCCCAGCACAGACCCCTTCGTACAGACAGCCCCCCCCAGCACAGACCCCTCAGTACAGACAGACCCCTCCAGCACAGACCCCTCAGTACAGACTCCACCCAGCATTAACCAAAACCCTCCCACCTTCCCAGCATAGAACCCCCTCAAAACCCCCCTTCCCAGGCCACCACCTCAGTAGAGAACCCCCCCCCCGTGCACATAACCCTCAATACAGACACTTCCCATTCCCCTCCCCCAGGACAGACCCTTCAGTAGTAGAACCCCCATTCCCCTCAGCACAGATGAGCTATATGAGGATTAACACCCTAAAACACATTCTGCTACTTGCCCTGAATATAGGGACATTTGAGAGACTTTTTGGCAGCCTAGCCACATACATGCCCCCAAAATCCAATGACCACCTTCAGGTTTTCAAAGGGCATATTTCCTCATATCACTTCCTTACTACCTATCACAGTTTCGGAGGCCCTAACATGGCAGGATAGTACAAACAGCCCCCCAAATGACCCCTTTTTGGACAGTAGACACCCCAAAGGATTTGATAAGAGGCATGATGAGTATTTTTCAGATATCATTACCTTGGAATGTCTACTGTCCAAAAATGGGTCATTTGAGGGAGAGGGGGGTGCTTCTACTATCCTGGCACTTCAGGGCAAACATTAGATTCTTATGCCACACATCATCCACTCTTCTAACCAGAACAAGCCTTTTCTGACACTTTTTGTTTACATGAAAAAACATTTTTTTTTGCTAGAAAATTACTTTTAACCCCCAAACATTGTTATTTTTTTTTAAAGCAATGGCCCTAGAGAATACAATGGTGGGTGTTGCAGTTTTTTATGTCACACAGTATTGTGCAGTGATTTTTCAAACACAATTTAAAAAAAAAACCAAAACACTTTTTTGGATCTTAATGCACAAAAAGAAAATATATTGCCCAATTGTTTGATAAATTATAAAAGCTGATGTTACCCTGAGTAAATAGATACCAAACATGACATGCTTTAAAATTGTGCACACCCGTGCAACGGCGCCAATCTTCGTAAATTTTTTACATAGAAAGGTGAAGCTTTAAAAAGCCTTTACAGGTCACCACTTTATATTTACACAGGAAGTCTAGTGCTGGAATTACTGCACTCAATCTCTGTTTACATTCCGATGTGGGACCGATGCTCGCTTTCACCTTTTTACACATGCGCAGTAACCTATAAATACCTATTAATGTTATATTCTGTGTATCCAAGAAAGAATCCAGGCCTTTTTAAAGCAATCCACTGAGCTGGCCAGAATCTACTCTTGAGGAAGTCTATTCCACATTTTCACGGCTCTTACTGTGAAGAAACCTTTCCATGTTTGGAGATTAAATTTCTTTTCCTCCAGACGTAAAGAGTGCCCCCTTGTCCTCTGTGATGACCTCAGGGTGAATAACTCTACACCGAGTTCACTATATGAACCACTGAGGTACAGTGGGGATCGAAAGTTTGGGCACCCCAGCTAAAAATTTGTATTAATGTGCATAAAGAAGCCAAGGAAAGATGGAAAAATCTCCAAAAGGCATCAGATTACAGATTATACATTCTTATAATATGTCAACAAAAGTTAGATTTTATTTCCATCATTTACACTTTCAAAATAACAGAAAACAAAAAAATGGCGTCTGCAAAAGTTTGGGCACCCTGCAGAATTTATAGCATGCACTGCCCCCTTTGCAAAGCTGAGACATGCCAGTGTCATGGATTGTTCTCAATCATCGTCTGGGAAGACCAGGTGATGTCAATCTCAAAGGTTTTAAATGCCCAGACTCATCTGACCTTGCACCAACAATCAGCACCATGGGTTCTTCTAAGCAGTTGTCTAGAAAACTGAAACTGAAAATAGTTGACGCTCACAAAGCTGGAGAAGGCTATAAGAAGATAGCAAAGCGTTTTCAGATGTCAATATCCTCTGTTTCGGAATGTAATTAAGAAATGGCAGTCATCAGGAACAGTGGAAGTTAAAGCAAGATCTGGAAGACCAAGAAAAACATCAGACAGAACAGCTCGCAGGATTGTGAGAAAAACAATTCAAAACCCACGTTTGACTGCACGATCCCTCCAGAAAGATCTGGCAGACACTGGAGTTGTGGTACACTATTCCACTATAAAGAGATACTTGTACAAATATGGTCTTCATGGAAGAGTCATCAGAAGAAAACCTCTTCTACATCCTCACCACAAAAATCATCGTTTGAACTTTGCAAATGAACATATAGACAAGCTTGATGCATTTTGGAAACAAGTTCTGTGGACCGATGAGGTTAAAATTGAACTTTTTGGCCGGAATGAGCAAAGGTACGTTTGGAGAAGAAGGGGCACAGAATTTAATGAAAAGAACCTCTGTGCAACTGTTAAGCATGGGGTTGGATCAAACATGCTTTGGGGTTGTGTTGCAGCCAGTGGCACAGGGAACATCTCACGAGTAGAAGGAAAAATGGATTCAATAAAATTTCAGCAAATTTTGGATGGTAACTTGATGCCATCTGTGAAAAAGCTGACGTTAAAGAGAGGATGGCTTCTACAAATGGATAATGATCCTAAATACACCTCGAAATCCACGGGGGATTACATCAAGAGGCGTAAACTGAAGGTTTTGCCATGGCCTTCACAATCTCCTGACCTCAACATAATTGAAAATCTATGGATAGACCTTAAAAGAGCAGTGCGTGACAGACAGCCCAGAAATCTCAAAGAACTGGAAGACTTTTGTAAGGAAGAATGGGCAAAGATACCTCAAACAAGAATTGAAAGACTCTTGGCTGGCTACAAAAAGCGTTTACAAGCTGTGATACTTGCCAAAGGGGGCAGTACAAGATATTAACTCTGCAGGGTGCCCAAACTTTTGCAGATGCCATTTTTTTGTTTTCTGTTATTTTGAAAGTGTAAATGATGGAAATAAAATCTAACTTTTGTTGACATATTATAAGAATGTCTAATCTGTAATTTGATGCCTTTTGGAGATTTTTCCATCTTTCCTTGGCTTCTTTATGCACATTAATACAAATTTTTAGCTGGGGTGCCCAAACTTTCGATCCCCACTGTACTTATACATGTTGATCATATCCCCCCTTAATCTCCTCTTCTCAGCCAATCATGGGTGTAAACTATGCTAGATCAAGAACTGGTTCTAGCAGCAACGTGGATGAATAAACTCTAATATTAAGTTGGAATCCCACCTGATATAAATACCCTGATAGTAAGGCTAAGGCAAGGCTCAGTCAACAATGGATGTCATCAGCAATGATGGGTGTAAATTACACCAGATGAAGAACTGTTGGCTCAGCCAATGATGGGTGTAAATAACGTCAGATCAAGAACTGTTTCTAGTAGCAGTCTAGATCATTTCACTTTAATATTAGGTTGAAATACTTCTCTATATAGATATCCTGCATTATAAGGCTAAGGCAGGGCTCAGCCAACCATGGATATTACCAGCCAATGCTGGGTGTAAACTATGCCAGGTCAAGAACTGTTGCCTCAGCCAATGAAGGGTGTAAACTATGCCAGTTCAAGAATTGGTTCTAGCAGCAGTCTAGATCATTTCACTCTAATATTAGGTTGAAATCCCACTTGATATAGATATCCTGCATTATAGGGTTGAGGCAAGGCTCAGCCAATGATGGATGTCACCAGCCAACAATGGGTGTAGATTGCGCCAAATCAAGAACTGTTGGCTCAGCCAACCATGAGTGTAAACTATGCCAGATCAAGAACTGGTTCTAGCAGCAACGTGGATGAATAAACTCTAATATTAAGTTGGAATCCCACCTGATATAAATACCTTGATAGTAAGGCTAAGGCAAGGCTCAGCCAATGATGGATGTCACCAGCTAACGATGGGTGTAAATTACACCAGATGAAGAACTGTTGGCTCAGCCAATGATGGGTGTAAATAACGCCAGATCAAAAACTGTTTCTAGCAGCAGTCTAGATCATTTCACTCTAGTATTAGGTTAGAATCCTTCTCAATATAGATATCCTGCATTATCAGGCTAAGGCAAGGCTCAGCCAACGATGGATATTACCAGCCAACGATGGGTGTAAACTACGCCAGGTCAAGAACTGTTGCCTCAGTCAATGATTGGTGTAAACTACGCCAGGTCAAGAACTGTTGCCTCAGTCAATGATTGGTGTAAACTACACCAGGTCAAGAACTGGTTCTAGCAGCAGTCTACATCATTTCACTCTAATATTAGGTTGAAATCCTACTTGATATAGAGGCAAGGCTCAGCCAATGATGGATGTCACCAGCCAACGATGGGTGTAAATTACGCCAGGACAAGAACTATTGACTCAGCCAACAATGCTTGTCACCAGCTATGGCACTACAGGATTTGAGAACAGAGAATCCCTAGATATCCCCCCAGCCAGGGGCCATCTATTGAAAGGAAGATAATATGACGGTGGATTGTGAGCAAATGCACAAAACTCAGTCTGCAAACTGATATCGTTCCGCATTTATCCAAATGCGAGATCTGAAGCAGCCACCCTGCCTGACAACTGTTAGGTTTTAAAATTTTTTTCATTCTTCTCTAATGGACAGCTGACCTCGAAATAACATCTCAGGAGGAATGTTTCTCTCTAATTCTATTAGCTGTGATTTACACGTTCCTGGTGGGGTCTAAGATTTAAGGCCAGAGCCTATTAAGTCTCTGATCTAATAAAACGCATTGGGTTACCTACTGGATGTATCTTTCCACATCAGTCTAGAAATCTCCTGGAACAACTGACCCAACAGTTTATAAAGTTGGAAATATTATTCCAAATATGATATGTTCTATCAGCCAACAGCAGCTTCTTTTTTCCATTATAGTGACTGGGATTTATTAAATATAAACTTGTGTACCGCAGACTCCTGACTGGTCCTGCTGTTTGTCCCAGGTTCCATTCCCTATTGGGTACACGGCAGCCAGGCACACAGAAGTTTATTTTTGGGGGGTTTATTGGTTGAAGAACTGAGATTAGGAATAGGGTGAGCCTTGGGATACTCCAGAACTAGTGCAACTTGAACTGAGGACACTCTCTAGTAGAACTAACTTCTTTAATATAAGCCTCTAATATTAGAGGATGTAGACAATTCAGTTTCAGGGGGATCCCACATTGAAAACCAGCCAGCAGACTCTGGAACAGTCTCTCACAAGAAAGAGGTCAAAACAGCAACTCTCCAGCATCTCTGTCAGGTCTCTATTCACTGTGTCCCTGTATACATGGATGCATCCTTCCAGTGTCAGCCAGACTCTGTACCATGAGCCTCCCAGCCAGATCCTCTGCAGACTTTACTCCAGACTGTTCTAGCTGTAAGGAAGTGGCCCCCATTTCTCCAATAGCTGGGACCGCGTTGAACCTCCTGTAGCTCCACTGGATGGTTCAGGAGGCTAGACAGCCCCTCCAGGCTGGGTCTCTCTCCATCAGGCAAAGGACCCTGCTGTTCTAGGTTCCAGACTATTTATGTACACCTCAGCCCCCTGCTGGTCACCCTCTGGACCAGGTATTGGCTGAAGCTGCATAAATATTCAGGCTGCCTATTTGGTTACTCCACACCCATGATCCAGAACCACCCTGAAAGTTCTGGAAAGCAGGGAAGAGCAATCAGATCTTCATCCTGTGAAACCCAGAATGGCCAAAAACAATCAACTTGCTCCTCTGGCTACAGAGGAGTTAAAACTACATTTACTTAGACCTGTTGTACCTAACTAGGAGGGAGTTACACTTGTGACAGTAGAAATAGGAGAACTGACTGATTTTTGATTGCCATTTTGATGCTGCCATTTTGATGCCAAATTAACAACTACTCACCCCTAGTTCCAATATTTCCCCACTTTATCCAAAACTAAAAAACGTTTTGGTTACACTTCTATTCTTTATTCCAGTTCTTGAAAACCTGTAGTTTAGGTGTGCCACCTGCGGTCTTCCAAGGAGTCTGGGGAAGCACTAAATGGCTGGGATCAGTGAACATAGAGGAGATGGAAGAACATCGTTCCCCGATCTCCTCCATGAGGAACGAAGCTGGAAGTGATGGTGATTTTGTCACTTCTGGTTTCTCAGCTGTCATTTCCTGGCTATTGGAGTTGATCTTGGCTTGGTTGGCTGCTTTAGAAGGCAGTGGAGACATGGGTGGTCTAATAGACCCCAATGTCTTTATAAAGAGTACCTGTCACCTGTCCAAAGCTATCACATGGGGGCTTGTTAGTCCTATTGTGATAGCAATAAAGTTAACAGAAAAAAAGTGTAAAAAATAAAATAAGTTAAAAATAAAAAATTTTAATTACCCTGTGTTCTTGTAATGCACTCAAAACCAAACATGCGGGTAAGTCCGCACCGATATTTAAACAGCGATTACACCACACATCTGAGGTATCACCGTGAACTTCAGAATGAGAGCAATAATTCTCAGGCCATAATTCATGATTATCTCTACGCTCATAACCTGTAAAGGCTTTTAAAGCGTCAGCAATAGATAACTTTAGGTACCATAGTTTGACGTCAGTGGTGTGCTCAATTTAGAGTCCTGACATGTTTGGTATCTAATTACTTGATGCAACATTATCTTTTATATTTTATTAAAATTTGCATATAATGTTTCTGTAGTCTATATTTTCCTGAAAATTTGAGTTTGATAAAACAGCTGTGCTGTGACATAAAAAAATGCAACAGCCATCATTTTATTCTCTAGGGCCTCTGCCTTCAGAAAATCTACAATATTTGGGGACGTCAAGTAATTTGAACATGTATGTGAAAAATGATTGCCACAGCCAGCAAGTGGTTAAATCAAAAGTAACACGTATATTCTTTTTTTTTTTATTATTTGGTGATGTTGTGTTGCAAAAAAACATTAACAAAACTAGAGGGAAACTTTTTATTTTTGATCATTTTTAGTTTTAAATATGTATTGTTGATATATAAAAAAAGTGTCAATGTAACTCTATATTTGCCTTGTTTAAAATTACATTTAAAATTCTGATATTAACCCTTGCTAAACTGGTCACAAATGATATAAAGTCTTTTTTTTTGTGTTAATTTTGCTCTTTTTTACGCAACAAAGAAAAAAATGAACTAACAAAACAAACAAAAAACAAAGTTTAATTATTAATGTTTAGAAAACATAATTGAAAATAAATCATCAGGAAAATAATAGTTAAGGGAACAAGGGGAATGGGGAGTTAGAGAATGATAAAGGAAAACCTTTTTTTTTTCTTAGTTTTGGATAGCATGTAGAGGGATTAGAACTTCTGTTGGGTTTTTACTGTTGTCTGTGCCCCTGTTAGGCAAGTTCATCCTCTCTATGTCCTGTTTTTTTGTTACTGTTACTGAGAGTGAAAGAAAACCCCAAATTTTGGGTTGTCACCAGAACAAAAATGGAGGGGAAATCCTTCATAAGGGGACACCAGTTCTGGTGACAACCAGGAACTCCCTCACTTTAGAGGGATTTTCTCTCACCTCCTGGTTTGGCTATGGGACAGGAAGAGAAATTTTCCCAGTGGGAATTATATGGAAAAATGTAAATTTTGCCTTTTGTTCTATTTTAATTAGGGCTGATTAGGGTAAATTAAGGGTTAACAAGCAGTTAAATAGGAATGTAGTTTGACGAGTGAAGGGGGTCAGTGGTAGTAGGGGAGAATTGGGGTCAGTGTAGTAGGGGAGAATTGCATTACATATTATACATGTCTTGTGTACTTTGATTAAGTTTGTTTCGGCACGCCCAAGTCCAGAACTGGTTAATGGCTTCCCGACCGCGGTATAGGCAAAAGACAGCTACAGCAAGGTCTTCCGGTTTTGGAAGGGTGTCCATCGACGTCCTCCCAGAACCATACCCCCCCCCCCCCGCCCACTGTGGCACACACCCGGTGCGCTCTATGAGCAATGTGTCCTGTGTCCTTCAAAGCTGATCACACATCATGGTACAGAGCCAATCACAGCGGGCCTTTACCACATGATCAGCTGTGTCCAATCACAGCTGATCACAGAGTAAACACACTTGCCAGTTTTAGGCGTTTCCTTTCCTCAGCGCTGTCACAGCTTAAGGAGAGGAGAGCCGGTAACCTGCATGTGTAACAGGGGACATCTACACTGATAATCAGGACAATGAACATCGGTGCCCTGATTATCAGTGCAGCCCCAACAGTGCCAATCAGTGGCGCCTATCAGTGCATTCCATCAGTGCCCATCAGTGCCGCATATCATTGCAGCCACATCAGTGCCTCCTCATTAGTGCCCATCAGTGCAGCCTATACCTGGTCATCAGTGCAGCCTCATCAGCGAACATCAATAACTGAGGAAAACTACTTATTTGCAAAATTTTATAACAGAAACTTAGAAAGCATTTTTTTTTCAAACTTTTCTCTTTTTTCTTTTTTTTTTCCAAAAATACTTTTATTAGAAGAAAAAAGGCATATCAAAGCATATACAACTATGGATCACAGTCTGAGCATAGACATAGCATGTTGCCTCTCATTTTGTAGACGGGCCATGAATTTAAACTGCAATACAGATCAAGATGGGATATAACATTATATCAAGTGTGTATTGCAAACCTGTCTTTTTTCATTTGTTTAGCAAAAAATAATAAACCCAGTGGTGATTATATACCATCAAAAGACAGCTCTATCTGTATCAAAAAAATTATAAAGGTTTAGTTTGGTTACAGTGTTGCATGACCGTGCAATTGTCATTCAAAGTGTAACAGCGCTGAAAGCTGAAAATTGGCCTGGGCAGGAAGGGGGTAAAAGTGCCCGGAAGAAAGGAAGGGAGGGATAGGTGGGTGGAAGGAAGGGAGGGAGGGGTGGGTGGAAAGATGGAAGGGAGGGGTGGGTGGAAAGAAGGGGGGGAGGGGTGTGTGGAAGGAAGCGAGGGAGGGGAGGATGATTGGAAGGAAGGGAGGGGGGATGGGTGGAAGGAAGGGAGGGGGGATGGGTGGAAGGAAAGAAGGGGGGGTGGGTGGGAGGAAAGAAGGGGGGTGGGTGGGAGGAAGAAAGGAAGGAAGGAAGGGAGGGGTGGAAGGAAGGAAGATTAGGTCGGACTCACCATGACTCATTCAGATGCATCAGAGCTGTCGGCTGCTGTGTTCAGTTTCCCACCCACACCTCCTCTGAAGTTACACGGACTGGAGTGTGGGCGGGCACAGGGGGAGGCAGAGCAGATCCAGCCTCTCTCCCCTCTTCTGCTATTAGAGCAGAGGATGGAGGGAGGGGCTGGGCACTGAGAAGAACACAGCGGCGGTGGGGTCACAACGGGAAGTGGGGGCGGTGACAAGCAGCGATCTCCTGTATGGCTTTCAATAAAGCAGCTGACAGCCGCTTCTCCTCCTCTCCCCCCCACAACTTTCAGCTGCTTTATTGAAAGCCGTACAGGATATCGCTGCTTGTCACCACCCCCACTGCCACCCCTCCCACACACCCCTAGTCCCAGCACTGCTTGCCACCCCCCACCTTATTTAATTTTGAAGGATGCAGGGATGGTTGGCAACTCTTCTTGGGGGGGGGGGGGGTTGGACCGCCCTGATTCCCCCTTTCTACGCCCCTGGGTGTAGAACCCTCCCAGACAGGTGCTACGATCTGTATAGTCAGGATAAGTATAGTTGTGTTTTTCTGCTTAACAAAGAGGCTGTTAGGTAAACAATACCTCTTCTGTTAAAGAGAATGGAGGGGATGTAGGAGACACTGGAGAGGGGAGTACAATACCTCTTCTGTTAAAGAGAATGGAGGGGATGTAGGAGACACTGGAGAGGGGAGTACAATACCTCTTCTGTTAAAGAGAATGGAGGGGATGTAGGAGACACTGGAGAGGGGAGTACAATACCTCTTCTGTTAAAGAGGATGGAGGGGATGTAGGAGACACTGGAGAGGGGAGTACAATACCTCTTCTGTTAAAGAGAATGGAGGGGATGTAGGAGACACTGGAGAGGGGAGTACAATACCTCTTCTGTTAAAGAGAATGGAGGAGATGTAGGAGATACTAAAGAGGGGAGTATAATACATCTTCTGTTAAAGAGAATGGAGGGGATGTAGGAGACACTGGAGTGGGGAGTACAATACCTCTTCTGTTAAAGAGAATGGAGGGGATGTAGGAGATACTGAAGAGGGGAGTACAATACCTCTTCTGTTAAAGAGAATGGAGGGGAGGTAGGAGACACTGGAGAGGGGAGTATAATACATCTTCTGTTAAAGAGGATGGAGGGGATGTAGGAGACACTGGAGAGGGGAGTACAATACCTCTTCTGTTAAAGAGAATGGAGGGGATGTAGGAGACACTAAAGAGGGGAGTACAATACCTCTTCTGTTAAAGAGAATGGAGGGGATGTAGGAGACACTGGAGAGGGGAGTACAATACCTCTTCTGTTAAAGAGAATGGAGGGGATGTAGGAGACACTGGAGAGGGGAGTACAATACCTCTTCTGTTAAAGAAAATGGAGGGGTTGTAGGAGACACTAGAGAGGGGAGTGTAACCAGCGTACACACAGTGACGGTCGCAGCCTCCATTTTGTTAAGTGTTCTCCATGTCCCCCCTCATTCTCCCCCTTCCTCTCTGTTCAGCCACAGTGACATCTGGTTGTGGGTCACTGGCAGGCTAGAGCCAGCGGAGAACCCCAGAGCTATAAAACACCTCTCTGAGCAAGGTGCCTGGCTGTCTGAGCAACCTGTGCCATTTAACACCTCGTAGAAGATAGGGCAAGCTTTCCCAGAAGTTCAAAGAACATTCCAAGGAAACACGATCAGATAACCTTTGTTAAAATCCATTTTTCCCCTATGTCTCATATCTTGGAATATGAGAGACTTACATAAAAAACGGACATATCGTCAGATTGGCTAAGAGGAGACGAACATTTTGGTAGGTCACTCGCCTTGTCTCGAATACATAGGAAAGCCAAAAAGTAGATCTCGTGAACCGTTCAGTGTATCATTTCATAATTCATATCTAATCAATCCTCAGACGTGTCTGCATAATAATCTACCCGCATGTGGAATGTCACTTGTGCAGATGGAAAGTTATGGGCCAAAATATGAGTTAGTAGAGATTTTGGCTCTAGTTGAGGTATCCACCCAGACCTCCACGCCCTAAACAGGGTATTAGTCCTTGACTTCAGAGACTGCTGGGGAACTACAAATTGGGCTGTCAGGCCTAAGAGAAGAAAGTTGAAGACGTCTCCCTTTTTAACATCAGTACCACCTGGGGAGACCCGTGCCCTTTTGCTCTGAAACTTGGATCTGCTAACCCAGGACTTTGGCAAGTACCTTAACCCTTTCACCTCTCTCTGATATCTCTTTACTGTGCTGTTGGTCTCTGTATATTTATATATATACAGTTGCAAGAAAAAGTATGTGAACCCCTTGGGATTACGTGGAGTTTTGCATGAATTGGGCATAAAATGTGCTCTGAACGGCATCTAAGTCACAACAATAGAAGAACACAGTCTGCTGAACATAATACTACACAAATATTAGATGTTGCCATGGTTTAATTGCACATAACATGTAAACATTCACAGTGCAGGGAGGAAAAAGTATGTGAAGCCCTAGCTTAATGACTTCTCCCAGAGATAATTGGAGCCAGGAGTGAGCCAACTTTGACTCCAATCAGTGTGATGATATTGGATGTGTTGCTGACAGCTGTCCTGCCCTTAAAAAACACACACCTGTTTTGGGTTTACTGGTTTCAAGAAGCACTGTCTGATGTGAACCATGCCTCGCAGAAAAGAGCTATCAGAAGACCTACGATCAAGAATTGCTGACTTGCATGAAGCTGGAAAGGGTTACAAAAGTATCTCCAAAAGCCTTGATGTTCATGTGTCCACGGTAAGACAGACTGTCTACAAATGGAGAAAGTTTAGCACTGTTGCTACTCTCCCTAGGCGTGGTCGTCCTGTAAAAATGACTGCAAGAGCACAGCGCAGAATGCTGCATGAGGTAAAGAAGAATCCCAGAGTGTCAGCTAAAGACCTACAGAAATCTCTGGCACATACTAACATTTTTGTTGACACATCTACAATAAGGAAAACATTAAACAAGAATGGAGTACATGGGAGGACACCACGGAGGAAGCCATTGCTGTCCAAAAAGAATATTGCAGTACGTTTGAAGTATGCAAAAGAGCACCTGGATGTTCCACAGCACTACTGGCAAAATATACTGTGGACAGATGAAACCAAGATTGAGTTGTTTGGAAAGAACACACAACACTATGTGTGGAGAAAAAAAGGCACAGCACACCAACGTCAAAACCTCATCCCCACTGTAAAACATGGCGGAGGGAGCATCATGGTTTGGGGCTGCTTTGCTGCCTCAGGGCCTGGATGGATTGTTGTCATTGATGGGAAAATGAATTCCAGAGTTTATCAAGACATTTTGCAGGAAAACGTACGACCATCTGTCCGCCAACTGAAGCTGTGCAGAGGATGGGTGATGCAACAGGACAATGACCCAAAGCATACAAGTAATTCAACAAACCAATTGCTGTAACAGCACAGAATACGCCTTCTGGAGTGGCCCAGTCAGACTCCTGACCTCAACCCGATTGAAATGCTGTGGCATGACCTTAAGAGAGCGATTCACACCAGACATCCCAAGAATATTGCTACACTGAAACAGTTTTGTGAAGAGGAGTGGTCCAAAATTACTCCAGATCGTTGTGCAGGTCTGATCTGCAACTACAGGAAACGTTTGGTTGAGGTTATTGCTGCCAAAGGAGGGTCAACCAGTTATTAAGTCCAAAGGTTCACATACTTTTTCCTCCCTGCACTGTGAATGTTTACATGTTATGTGCAATTAAACCATGGCAACATCTAATGTTTGTGTAGTATTATGTTCAGCAGACAGTGTTCTTCTATTGTTGTGACTTAGATGACGTTCAGAGCACATTTTATGCCCAATTCATGCAAAACTCCACGTAATCCCAAGGGGTTCACATACTTTTTCTTGCAACTGTATATCTTAGTTACATCTTTTTCTGTAAATATTTTTATTGCACCCGTTTGACCTTTTAGTAATAAATCTTTCCTTCTGAAAGTGTTGAACTGTTTCTATAGCTCTGTATTGCAATTTACGAATTCCTGCTTCTAAAGAGAACACTACTGTGTTTGTTTAACCCTCTGTATAACCGTGTTTTACAGACAATTACCTCAACCATTATAGTGTTATTGCGGATATTGCCGAGTTACCTCTTTCTCTGTACAAAAAGGAGGTGGTGGCAGTGTGAAGGGTTAATTGCATAATTAACCTGACCCAGTAACAATTGCTCAGGCTGCCGGTACATCGATTGTGGTCCAATTAGCTGGAAAATCATTGTACAGGGTGCAGATGGGTGTGGCATTGTTACACATGTGACATCGTGGTTTTAGATTGGCTAGTCCTTCGGTCACGAGTTTGGTCAGAAGGGCTGGGCTCTGAAGCAGCGGTCGTCACATATTGGTGACAGCGATCGTGGGAGCGTCGCATATTGGTGGCAGCGATCCCGCGTCCGTGACAGGGAGTACAATACCGCTTCTGTTAAAGAGAATGGAGGGGATGTATGAGACACTGCAGAGGTGGTATAATTTCTCTTCTATTACAGGGATAGGAGAGGAGGGAGAAGACATGGGACACCAGAGAGGGGTATTATACCTTTTCTAATGCAAGGAACAGAGGGGAGGTAGCAGACACGGAACACCACAGAGGGGAGTATAATACTGCTTCTATTACAGAGAATGGGGGTAGAAGAGGCAGACCACCACAGGAGAATGCATTACCTCTACTATTACAGGGAACGAAGGGTAGGTAGGAGACACGGGGGCACCAGTAAGGTGATTATAACACCTCCTCTATTACAGGGAATGAGGGCTGGCAGGAGACACAGGACACCTTTTATTTTAGAGACAAGGTCTCTGATGCACAGATCCATTGCACCTCCATATTTAATAGTTCTCTCTGACATCTGACAGTCACACCTTACTTTATTTAGACTTTTGTCCATTTTGTATTCAGTAATAAACATGCGGGATTCATAACACAATGAAAGGTTTACAAGGGTAAATATAGTACAGAAAACCAATGTCTATCTGTGTGTAATAAAATTCACACTGGGGAGTTGCCCTAGCTACATCTAAACATAGCGCTTCGATAATGTGAAGAATCATATGAGTCAATGCATGTGGGTAGGTCAGGAAAGATAAGACTTCCAGTAAGGAAGATTATAAAGTTTTGGTGTTTTTTGAAGGGTATTTCCTGTACTGATTAAGGGAAACCTATCACAAGACTGGGCAATTCAACTTTGATAAAGTGAAAACCAGCTTTGAAAATCGTTAGTAGATGCATAGATATAGGCAGCTGAAGTTACTTGCCTCTCCAACACCTTTGGCTGTACTATCGGTCTTTTATTTTTATTGATAGACCCCCTGACCAATAAGAATGGTTAGAAGACAGAGACTGGGGACAGGTTAGACTTTTACACGAAAAGTCAAGATTAGTATAAAACGTCAGCTGCCTCTAGCTCTGGATCTAATTCTGGATCTAAAGTTAACCTCCACCTATGTATCGGATACTGTCAAGTTTTGAAATAGGTTTACATTCAGCTACATCTGTATCTAAGGTACATCCTTTAGTACTCTTCTTCTCCACCCACTTTAGATACATAAATGGTCAGTGAGTTAGATTGGGAAGTGCTTGTTGGTATTCTGAGCCAGTTGAGTCTTTCACAGTATAACTCCAAGCCAAGCCCCTTGGCCTTCACCATTCAGCACTCGGTGATATTAATTATATGAAAATTTGCCAAGATTGGATAATCAAATTAAATTAAAATGTGTAATTCTGTTCTGGGCACCCCTGCCATAGATGGGCTGTGACTTCTCGTTTCTCCTCTGAAGTTAAAGAGGAGCTTCAATTTAGGATATTTTATACATAGGTACATAACTATGTAGATACCATACCTAGCCTATGCCCCTGGAAGCTTGAGATCACTGAAGGAGACACTGCTCTTCCAGTGATCTCCACTAGCTCCAATCTGAACATCTGGCCTGCTGAATTCTGAACCCATTTTTTAGATGCATGCAAAGTTTCTTCTGACTGGAGTAGGAAAAGAGTGTGAAGTCACCACCCCGCTTTTCCATCTCATCCAATCAAAGAACACTTTGCATTCATTTCAGAAATTTTGTTCAGAATGCAGCAGGGCAGACGGTCAGCACAGGATCTGGAAACATGTGGAGATAACTGGAGTAGCTGTATCTCCTTCAGTGATTTTCAGCTTCCAAATGTATTGACTAGGTATGGCATATATATATTTATAATGGTCCAAACTGGATCAATGTAGCTATATATTAAATATCAATACCTGAAATTCTTGAAGTCACCAGGGCCAGGCACCAGTCAAGACTCAGGGCTTGGTCACCAGGCCATCTCCAGCATGTGAGTGGACAATAAAGGAGCAGTGGAACACTGATGAAGTTAATCTTTTGTTCTTCCCTTCTGTAATCAGGAAGAGATACCAACAGCACTGTGCCAAGTAGCAGAGCCTCTGTGATTACCAATATACACGTGAGGAATTCAATTTTAAAGTACAAAGCAGGAAATAAAGTCCACCAGTACATCTGGTAAGAAATTATGGGTTCTTTACTGATATAATTGCCCAATTAGTTGCTCTATGAACTTCAAGCACGGCGATCAAATTTTTCCTTCCTTGAGTATGGCTGTCAGCATAGGATCTGGAAACATGTGGAGATAACTGGAGTAGCTTCAGTGATTTTGAGCTTCCAAGAGCATTGGCTAGGTATAGCATATACATAGTTATAATGGTCCAAACTGGATGAATGTAGCTATATATTAAATATCAATACCTGAAATTCTTGAAGTCACCAGGGCCAGGCACCAGTCAAGACTCAAGGCTTGGTCACCAGGCCATCTCCAGCATGTGAGTGGACAATAAAGGAGCAGTGGAACACTAATGAAGTTAATTTTTTGTTCTTCCCTTCTGTAATCAGGAAGAGATACCAACAGCACTGTGCCAAGTAGCAGAGCCTCTGTGATTACCAATATACACGTGAGGAATTCAATTTTAAAGTACAAAGCAGGAAATAAAGTCCACCAGTGGATCTGGTAAGAAATTATGGATTGTTTACTGATATAATTGCCCAATTAGTTGCTCTATGAACTTCAAGCACGGCGATCAAATTTTTCCTTCCTTGAGTATGGCTGTCACATGGAACATTATCTGACAGGTTTTAAATGGCTCTTTTGTACACAGATGGACAAGGAGCTCTGCAGAGAGTACAGACTGCTGCAGAGGAGATAACATCGGGTTTCTATTACCGGGAACATATCAATTCCGTTCATTTTTGTGTGGGTAGAAAATCCTCTCTGACTAGTTGCAGACATGCTCTGTCCTCCTTATCGGGTTCACCATCATCTGTTTATCTGGATGTTCCAAAAATCCCGTTAATGTTGTTTTGCCTTAGTGTACTCAATGTAGTCATCGGAGGTGAACAAACTTTAAAAAAATCTTTAAAGGGTTTGGTGTGTGAAATGCTTCTGAAGGAAGTTAAGTACATTTGCTTTTCCAGCATAATAATTGTACTGTGTCATTTGGCCTGATGCATTTACTGCAATAGTTTTAGCACACTTGAAAAAATTATTTTAGGATACTTGAAAAACTAGTGCTAAACAGATACAGATGTAAGGTAAATGGGGTGAGGAGTGTACAAGGTAATGAACTGAACTACCAGGGTATCATCCCGTATGATGGACACTCGGAAAATAAATGCTTAATTGGAACTTTCAATAGACCTCTGGTGTTCGCAAGAAACATAAACTTAGACCAGCTGAATATATATAAAATCACAAAAATAAATATTTTATTCATTACATACAAAATATAAAAAAACAGCACATACAAACACTTTTGTACAAATACTTTGTGCTTCCTGTGAGATAGGTCTACGCATTTCGTGGGCATTCCCACTTCTTCAGGGCCAGAAGTAATTTATACAGTTGCAAGAAAAAGTATATGAACCCCTTGGGATTACGTGGAGTTTTGCATGAATTGGGCGTAAAATGTGCTCTGAACATCATCTAAGTCACAACAATAGAAGAACACAGTCTGCTGAACATAATACTACACAAACATTAGATGTTGCCATGGTTTAATTGCACATAACATGTAAACACTCACAGTGCAGGGAGGAAAAGGTATGTGAGGCCCTAGCTTAATGACTTCTCCCAGAGCTAATTGGAGCCAGGAGTGAGCCAACCTTGACTCCAATCAGTGTGATGATATTGGATGTGTTGCTGACAGCTGTCCTGCCCTTAAAAAACACACACCTGTTTTGGGTTTACTGGTTTCAAGAAGCATTGTCTGATGTGAACCATGCCTCGCAGAAAAGAGCTCTCAGAAGACCTATGATCAAGAATTGTTGACTTGCATGAAGCTGGAAAGGGTTACAAAAGTATCTCCAAAAGCCTTGATGTTCATGTGTCCACGGTAAGACAGACTGTCTACAAATGGAGAAAGTTTAGCACTGTTGCTACTCTCCCTAGGCATGGTCATCCTGTAAAAATGACTGCAAGAGCACAGCGCAGAATGCTGCATGTGGTAAAGAAGAATCCCAGAGTGTCAGCTAAAGACCTACAGAAATCTCTGGCACATGCTAACATTTTTGTTGACACATCTACAATAAGGAAAACATTAAACAAGAATGGAGTACATGGGAGAACACCACGGAGGAAGCCATTGCTGTCCAAAAAGAATATTGCAGCACGTTTGAAGTTTGCAAAAGAGCACCTGGATGTTCCACAGCACTACTGGCAAAATATACTGTGGACAGATGAAACCAAGATTGAGTTGTTTGGGAAGAACACACAACACTATGTGTGGAGAAAAAAAAGGCACAGCACACCAACATCAAAACCTCATCCCCACTGTAAAACATGGCGGAGGGAGCATCATGGTTTGGGGCTGCTTTGCTGCCTCAGGGCCTGGACGGATTGTTGTCATTGATGGGAAAATGAATTCCAGAGTTTATCAAGACATTTTGCAGGAAAACGTACGACCATCTGTCTGCCAACTGAAGCTCCGCAGAGGATGGGTGATGCAACAGGACAATGACCCAAAGCATACAAGTAATTCAACAAAACAATGGCTGCAGCAGCACAGAATACGCCTTCTGGAGTGGCCCAGTCAGAGTCCTGACCTCAACCCGATTTAAATGCTGTGGCATGACCTTAAGAGAGCGATTCACACCAGACATACCAAGAATATTGCTACACTGAAACAGTTTTGTGAAGAGGAGTGGTCCAAAATGACTCCAGATCATTGTGCAGGTCTGATCTGCAACTACAGGAAACGTTTGGTTGAGGTTATTGCTGCCAAAGGAGGGTCAACCAGTTATTAAGTCCAAAGGTTCACATACTTTTTCCTCCCTGCACTGTGAATGTTTACATGTTATGTGCAATTAAACCATGGCAACATCTAATGTTTGTGTAGTATTATGTTCAGCAGACTGTGTTCTTCTATTGTTGTGACTTAGATGATGTTCAGAGCACATTTTATGCCCAATTCATGCAAAACTCCACGTAATCCCAAGGGGTTCACATACTTTTTCTTGCAACTGTATATTAATTTCTGTGTTATATAGCAGAAAACCAATTTAAAAAAAGAAAAAAGAAACAAACACTGTCTAACACACACGTATTCAGACAAAATTGTTTATATGTACTGGTTTTTAACTTTTGGATGTAATTAATAAAATATATATTTTTGTGATTTTATATATATTCACTTGGTCTATGTTTATTTCTCTTGCGAACACCAGTGCTAAACAGATTACTTACCTTACCTCTAACCCACCTTACCCCAACCCAAAATCTGCATTTTACATCTAAACCTCAGTGTAATCCAGGGGCGGACTGACAACTCATGGGGCCCCCGGGAAATAGGGGATCATGGGGCCCTTGTGTCCTTGCCCAAACTCAAAAACTCCTATAAAAAAGGTACCAGCGGAATCTCATGGGGCCCCCTACTGACCCTGGGCCCGAGTTTCCAAATGGTCAGTCCGCCCCTGGTGTAATCCCAACAATAAAGCAATAAACCCAATGCAACACCCCAGCCTAACCACTAACCATAAAAACCTACATCTAAATTCAACCTAAACCTAAATTCTATCAATAATCCTCAACCCAATCTGAACCTAAACCCTAATGTTAAACCTAAACCCTAACACTAACCCTAAACCTAACCCCTAATACTAAACCTCAACCTAAACTCCAGTATTAAACCTCAACATAACTCCTTAATAGTGATGGGCCGAACAACCCCCCAGTTTGGATCACGGTGGAACATTCGAACCTACGGAAAGTTTGACCACGAACTTTGAACAGGGACAATTTACTAAGCAGCATCTTACCACATCTGAGTATGCTGTAAGATACCGCACAACTAATAAAAACATTCTTCAATGCTTCAGCTGTCAGCGGGGTTTCCCACTGACAGCACAATGTAACAAGAAATGCCAACATTGCCTGACAATTAACAACATTTTTAAAAACGGCATGGGATCCCCCCATTCATACAAAGCCCTTCGGGTCTGGTATGGATTTTGAGGGGAACCCCCACGCCAAAATAAAAAAAAAAAACCGGCATGGGTGTCCCTCCCAAAATCCATACCAGACCCTTATCCGAGCATGCAGCCCGGCAGGTCAAGAAAGGGGGATGAGTGAGTGCCATACCATACTAGGCCACATACCCTCAACATGGGGGGGTGCTTTGAGGCGGGGGGGGCTTCTGCTGCCACAAAGCACCTTCCCCACATGCTGATGGGGAAAAGAGCCTCTTCCCCACCATGGTCAGTGGTTGTGTGGGTCTGTGGGCGTGGGGCTTATCGGAATCTGGAAGCCCCCTTTAACAAGGGGGCCCCCACATCCTGTTCCCCCCACTATGTGACTGAGTTTGGGGTACATGAGGTACATGGTACCGCTACCCATTCACAAAAAAAAAGTGTAGTTGAAGAATGACAGGAGACAGTCTTTGACAAGTCCTTTATTAAAAACAAAATAAAAAAATGTCCCCCGAAGTAGATCCAACATCAATCATGATGCCCGCCACCACCGTTGACCCAAAAAAAGAAGAAAGAAAATGCTCCGCTGTTGATGCTGGCTCCCACTGTCTGACAGTTCTTAAATACTGTGATGATGCCCCGCCCCCTTGGGACATCATCATGCTCTGTGATTGGCCAAAGCATTGTTTTGGCCAATCACAATTCACTGTCAGCGCGCAGTGCATTGTGGGGCGCGGCAGGCAAATAGTCCGCCGAATGCCGTTACCGTTCGCATGTTCGCTGAACACATGAATGGCCCATGTTCAAGTCCCATGTTCCTTAAATTAAACCAAAACTGCAAACTCTAACCCTTAATATAAACCTAAATCCGAATGATAATCCCCAACCTAATCTCTAATGCTAAACCTCAACCTGAACCCTAATGATAAACTTTAACCTCTAACGTAACACTAACCCTTAATCTAACCCCTCTTACCCTCAAGCCTACCCTAAGGTTAAACATCTACTCAAACTTTATCACTAACCCTCAACCGAATCCCCAACACTAAACCTCAACCTCAACCTAAACCCAATTGTTAAAATTTAACCTAACATCTCACACTAAACCTTACTCCTAATACTAAATCTTAGTCCAAGTCCTAATGATAGTCATCAACCTAATCTCTAACACTAAACCCAAACCCTAGTGGTAAATCTCAATCTGAACCCTAACACTGACCCTCAACCTAACCCCTAACTCTACACCTCATCCTAAACCCCAAAGGTAAACCTCAACCTATCCCTCCACATTAAACCTAACTCTCAACCCTAACAGTAAATGTAGGCCCAAATCCCAGTGATAATCTTTTACCTAATCTCTAACACTAAACCTGAATCTAGACTCTAATGTTAAACCTCAATCTGAACCCTAACACTAGCCCTCAACCTAACCCCTAGCTGTACACCTCAATTTAAACCCCAATGGAAAACCTCAACCTACCCCCCTACATTAAACCTAACTCTCAACCCTAGCACTAAATGTAAACCCAAAGCTCAGTGATAATCCTTTACCTAATCTCTAACACTAAACCTGAACCTAAACCCTAATGTTAAACCTCAATCTGAACCCTAACCCTCAACCTAACCCCTAACACTAAACCTAAACCCCAGTAATAAACCTCAACCTAACTCCTTAAATAAACCCAAACTCCAGACTCTAACACTAAAAATAAATCTAAATCCTAATGATAATCCTTAACCTAATTCTAATGCTAAACCTCAATGCAAATTCTAATGTTAAACGTTAACCTGTAACTTACTATGAACCCTCAACCTAACCCCTAACTCTTAACCTCAACCTAAACCCCAAGGTTAAACATCAACCCAGACCTTAATACTAACCGTCAACCTAACCCCTAACTCTCAACCTAAACCCTAAGGTTAAACATCAACCCAGACCTTAACACTAACCCTCAACCTAACCCCTAACCCTCAACCTAACCCCTAACTCTCAACCTAAACCCTAAGGTTAAACATCAACCCAGACCTTAACACTAACCCTCAACCTAACCCCTAACCCTCAACCTAACCCCTAACTCTCAACCTAAACCCTAAGGTTAAGCATTAACCCAGACCTTAACACTAACCCACAACCTTACCCCCAACACTGAACCTCAACCTAAACCCCATTGTTAAAATGTAACCTAACCCCCTAAAACCACACTAAACCTTACTCATAAAACTAAATCTAAGCCCAACTTCTATTGATAATTCTCAACCCAATCTCTAACACTAAACCTGAACCTAAACCCTAATGTTAAACCTCAATTTGAGCCCTAACTAACCCTCAACCTAACCCCTAACTCTAAACCTCAACCTAAACCCTAAGGTTAAACATCAACCCAAACCTTAAAACTAACACTCAACCTAATCCCCAACCTAAACCCCAATGGTAAACCTCAATTTATCCCCTTACACTAAACCTAACTCTCAAACCCAGACCTATATCCAAGCTCAAATCCCAATGATAATCCTCTACCTAATGTCTAACACTAAACCTGAATCTAAACCCCAATGTTAAACCTCAATCTGAACTTTATCACTAACTCTAAATTTCAGCCTAAACCCTACATTTAAACCTCAACTTAAACTCCAACGCTCAACCTAAACCCCTAATAAAAAAAACGCATCCTAAACCCTAATGTTACACCTCAACCTAAGCCCTTACACTTATCCTAACCCCTTATCCTAACAATAAACCTCAACTTAAACCCTAACCTTCAACTTAACCCCTAACCCTAACACTAAACCTCAACTTAAACCCTAACCTTCAACTTAACCACCTCCCATCCGGCCATTGTATATAAACGGCCGGACGGTGGCAGTGCAGGGTCAGGTGGCCGTTTATAAACAGCCTCCCCGCCCCCTGCTTGTGCGCGCTCCCTGGGAGTGCGCAGCAACGCGATACGTCCTCCAGACACAGTGGAACACCAATCGTCATACGGGACTTCTGTGCAAGGTCCCGATCGTGTGATCACTGATTGGCCAATCAGAGATCACATTCAGAGTAGTAAGCAAGATGTCACTTGTGACATCATTGCTTACTACGTGTGAAATCTGTCAATGATCACAGAGATCACATGATACAGGGCTATTCACAACAGCCTTGTACCATGTGACAAGCTGTGACCAATCACAGCTCACACAGTAGTTCTCAATGGCTGCAAGAATGCAGCCAGAGAGAAGGAGAAATTATTGCTTTTACAGCCTTTATGGGTGTAAAAGCAATAAGTGTAGAAAAAAATCTTCATCACCCCCCACAAATAGTACAGTGTCATCATGGTGACACTGTACTGCTAGAGTGACAGTATGTAAAAAAAAAACAAAAAAAAAACATAATATAAAAAAAAAATAAAATGTAAATTTTGGCTAAGATTTATGAAGAACGATTTATTTGCAAAATTTTATAAGAAAAACACTTTTTTTTTTAATTTTTGGACTTTTTCATTTACATAGCAAAAAAAATAAAAATCCCAGCGGTAAATAAATACCACCAAAACAAAGCTTTATCTGTCTCAAAACTAAAAAAAAAGCTAAAAAATTCATATGGGTATAGTGTTGCATGACTGTGCAATTGTTATTCAAAGTGAGATAGTACTGAAAGCTGAAAATTGGCCTGGACAGGAAGGGGGTGAAAGTGTCCGGACTGGAAGTGGTTAATACAAGCTCTCTTGCCTGCAACCGGACTCTGAGTGTTTACTGCACCCGCACCACGCTGCACCTTCCCCCCATGCATATTGTTCTTTTTGGGTATCTAGTGCCTCAATCCCTCTTTTAAAGGTGACTGATGCCCAGAGCTTTTTACTTCACACAAAAAGCCAAGGATCCAACCAATGAAATGCCAGCCATTTGGAGGTCCCTAACAGCCTCCAGGGGGTTGGGGGGATGCTATACTCACAATTCAACCTATGAAATGTCAGCCATTTGAAGGTCCCCAACAGCCTCCAGGGGGTTGGGGGGATGCTACACTCACAATTCAACCTATGAAATGTCAGCCATTTGAAGGTCCCCAACAGCCTCCAGGGGGTTGGGGGGGTGCTACACTCACAATTCAACCTATGAAATGCCAGCCATTTGGAGGTCCCTAACAGCCTCCAGGGGGTTGGGGGGGGGGGTGCTACACTCACAATTCAACCTATGAAATTCCAGCCATTTGGAGGTTCCTAACAGCCTCCAGGGGGTTGGGGGGATGCTACACTCACGATTCAACCTATGAAATGCCAGCCATTTGGACGTCCCTAACAGCCTCCAGGGGGTTGGGGGGGGGGGTGCTACACTCACAATTCAACCTATGAAATGCCAGCCATTTGGAGGTCCCTAACAGCCTCCAGGGGGATGGGGGGGGGGTGCTACACTCGCAATTCAACCTATGAAATGCCAGCCATTTGGCGGTCCCTAACAGCCTCCAGGGGGTTGGGGGGGATGCTACACTCACAATTCAACCTATGAAATGCCAGCCATTTGGAGGTCCCTAGCAGCCTCCAGGGGGTTGGGGGGGATGCTACACTCACAATTCAACCTATGAAATGCCAGCCATTTGAAGGTCCCGAACAGCCTCCAGGGGGTTGGGGGGGATGCTACACTCACAATTCAACCTATGAAATGCTAGCCATTTGAAGGTCCCGAACAGCCTCCAGGGGGTTGGGGGGGATGCTACACTCACAATTCAACCTATGAAATGCCAGCCATTTGAAGGTCCCGAACAGCCTCCAGGGGGTTGGGGGGGATGCTACACTCACAATTCAACCTATGAAATGCCAGCCATTTGGAGGTCCCTAACAGCCTCCAGGGGGTTGGGGGGATGCTACACTCACAATTCAACCTATGAAATGCCAGCCATTTGAAGGTCCCGAACAGCCTCCAGGGGGTTGGGGGGGATGCTACACTCACAATTCAACCTATGAAATGCCAGCCATTTGAAGGTCCCGAACAGCCTCCAGGGGGTTGGGGGGGATGCTACACTCACAATTCAACCTATGAAATGCCAGCCATTTGGAGGTCCCTAACAGCCCGGGAAATATGTTGAATTTCCCCTCTGCTCCATTGTATCCAGCAGTCAGTGGAAATTACACTGATATGTTTCCTGGCTAAGAGAAGAAAACATTGTATTTCCCGGAGATGTGGAATTTTTACCCATCAGGTAAGTCTAGTCTGTCTTGTTGTACCTGTCCCTGAGATAAATGGGTGGTAAGCCCGGCTATAAAATTCTGGACATTTCATTTCACATTCCTGGGATTGTTCACATTTTTCACATTGCTTTGTTACAAAAAGTTGAATATTGCAGCTTAGCAATCATTAGATGCGGTGGCTGCATTCGTTTTCTCTTTTTCCCTCTGTGTCCACCTGGTGATCAGGTCAGTAGCACACCTCCTATATCCAGGGCTGTGGATCAGGCGGTACCACCAGCCCTCCTGTATGGGGTCCAAGCCAGCAGGGGGGGGGGGCCCAGGCAGCTAGGTAGAATGGGATATGTGCAGAACGGGTGAGCGGCACGGTGGGGGGGGG
The DNA here is from genome assembly GCF_062004578.1 of Staurois parvus. NCBI lineage: Eukaryota > Metazoa > Chordata > Amphibia > Anura > Ranidae > Staurois > Staurois parvus. The sequence continues at coordinate 1,319,952 of NW_028318244.1, read as the reverse complement.
GGCAATTATTGAGACCGATCCCCTGTATGGCTCTCTCTGCAGCAGCTAAAAGCTGCCTTCTTCTCCTCTCCCCCTCTCCACTGGCTTTCAACTGCTGCAGAGAGAGGCATACAGAGGATCAGTTCAAGTAATTTACCAGGCCCTTCCTTTCCCGAATGAACACAATGAGTTTATCGGTACTGATCACTCACTGTGTTCATTCATAACTGAAGCCTACTAACCTGTGTTTTTTTTGTGGGGATGGGGGGCGGGCCCTGTTAGGTTGGCTGTATGGGGCCCCGTGGTTTGGGGGGGCCCTGTCGAGTTGACTGCAAGGGACCCTGTGGTTTCTAACAGCAGCCCTGCCTGTATTAGAGCTCATCCACTCTGGATGAAGGCGCACAGGGGGCACAGCAGACAGCAGCATGGGGCGAAAGGGAGTGTTAGATGGACTAGCAGATTTAGATACACTAACAAATTCAAACCAAACCCAGCTCACATTTAAGCAGTTACAGCAAAGAGGGTTTTTTTTCCTTTTGGGATAAAGGTTTTACCTAAATAAATCAAAGCTGATCATTAAAAGCACCCCTGTCAGTGGTAAATGGTTCATCTCATCCCTGTAACTGATACATGTACTTTTGAAAAACAACAGATTTACTGGCTGGATCACCAGGTGACAATAGAAGAAAGCCTAAAAAGGTAAAACTAATGCAGATATCACATATAAGAATTGGTGCAATACAATACATGTTTGTGTTTGGGTTTAATATCGCTTTAATGTTACGACATACAAGGCACGTTAGGCAACTGTGCACTTCCAACCTTGTGACAGGGGGACAGTCTGGTACTTATTCATATGGGGAGGGCGGTATCTGGGGCCTCCCTTATTGAAGGGGGCTTATTATTAAATAATTATTTATTATTAAATGGGGATTTCAGATTCCAATAAGACCCCACTTGCAGATCCTCACAACCACATCCAGGATTGTGGAGAAGACATGGAGACAAGGTGCTTTGTCAAGAGTAGTCCAGTCTGGCAAGGTACCTCCCTCATGCTGGGGGCATGTGGCCTGGTATGGTTTCGGTCAACCAAGCCGCATGCTTGGAATAAGGGTCCGGTATGAATTTTTAGGGTGCATAAGGGGGATTTCAGATTCCTATAAGCCCCCCACCTGCAGATCCCCATAGTCACCAGCCAGGGTTGAGGGCAAGAAGCCCTTGTCCTTATTAACATGGGGAGAAGGTGCTTTGCCAAGGGTTGTCCCACTGGGAAAGGTACCCCCCTCATGCTGGGGGCATGTGGCCTGGTATGGTTTCGGTCAAGCAAGCCGCATGCTTGGAATAAGGGTCCGGTATGAATTTTTAGGGTGCATGAGGGGGATTTCAGATTCCTATAAGCCCCCCACCTGCAGATCCCCATAGTCACCAGCCAGGGTTGAGGGCAAGAAACCCTTGTCCTTATTAACATGGGGAGAAGGTGCTTTGCCAAGGGTTGTCCCACTGGGAAAGGTACCCCCCCTCATGCTGGGGGCATGTGGCCTGGTATGGTTTCGGTCAAGCAAGCCGCATGCTTGGAATAAGGGTCCGGTATGAATTTTTAGGGTGCATGAGGGGGATTTCAGATTCCTATAAGCCCCCCACCTGCAGATCCCCATAGTCACCAGCCAGGGTTGAGGGCAAGAAACCCTTGTCCTTATTAACATGGGGAGAAGGTGCTTTGCCAAGGGTTGTCCCACTGGGAAAGGTACCCCCCCTCATGCTGGGGGCATGTGGCCTGGTATGATTAAGGTCAGCCAAGCTGCATGCTTGGAATAAGGGTCTGGCATGGTACTGCTTAGACCTGAAGAAGGGGACATTCCCCGAAAGCTTGTCCTCAAAATTGTATGTTAGTGCAAATAAAAAAGTATCACGGACAGTACTCAATTGTTTCCGCCCTTGATTCCAAATCGCAAAGTGTAAATGGAGCCTTAGTGTCCATGCCATTTCCTGTGTATTATACTCAAATCTTAACATTATTAGCCTTCCCAGCTGTTTTCTGTGAACTACAAAACACCTCCCCTAGTTGCAATGAAGATGAAGATAGGATGATCTGCAGCCCTGGGTGACAACACTGCCTCTCTATAGATACAGTACAGTGAGCCTGGGTTTGCACTGATTCGGTGCGGAATTCGCACCGGTTTCTCTGTGAATTCCGCACCGCATCACAGTCGCACCCCGTTCATGCGAACAGCTGCGGGTGTGTATGTTAAGTTAACAACACTCCAAAATCGGTTGGCAAAACGCGGTGCGATGTGCAGAATCGGATCACATAGGTATGAATACCCATGCGATCTGATTCTATTGTGAACCAAAAAAAGGGTCCTGCACCTTTTTTTGGTGCGGATGCAATGCGATCTGAGCCATACAAAATGTATGGCTCGAATCGCACCTCACTGAAATCGCATGTGATTTGCAGAGGAATGCGGTGGGGTTCCTGTGCAAATCACATGCAATATGCCGCACCGCAGAAGCAGGGGCAGACTGAAAACTCATGGGGCCCCTGGGCAATAAGGGATCATGGGGCCCCTGTGTCCTTGCACAAACTCAAAAAAGTCTATGAAAAAGGTACCAGGGGCATCTCATGGGGCCCCCTACTGACCTCGGGCCCTCGGGCAGTGCCCAAGTTCCCAAATGGTCAGTCCGCCCCTGCACACAAGTGTGAACCCAGGCTGAGTGTTGTCACCCTGGGACAGGCAGTGTGATACTGCTTGGACATTGAGGTGACAATTAAGGAAAAGAAGCCTGAAACAGAAGAAAACTAATGTAGCCACTGCATCTAAAAATGGCCCTACCTGTCAATTTCAATTTTTTAAATTTTTTTGGTAAATTTTTTCATTGTCTTGACAATAAAAGTTGTTCGGATTAAAAAAAAAAAAAAAAGACGGGTAGGGTAGGATGCAATATATACATATTTCCAATTATGGGTTTAGGGAAGCATTGTCAGCAGCCTACCAGATCCATGACAGGTAGCAGCACCTACAATTTAAAGGGGCAGCACTAAGTCAGCAGCTGTTCAGCAACGGTGCTGATTAAATGTGTATTAACTTATAGCAAAACTTATAAAGGGTTAAGATGCCAGGACTCACCTGGGAAGGAGTGTCCTCCGTCCCGCGGTCTCTCTCCGTGCAGTGTAACGTCCCCGCCGATGTCACGCAGCCCTCTCTGGAGCAGTCCGGACATCTCACTCCTTGCACACCGGAGCTCACCTGAGCTCTAACCTTTGCTCGGTATTTTTTTCTCTCTTCCTCATTCCATGTCAAGGATAAAAGAGGCAGCTCTGTAAACTACAGCAGGCAGTGTGGGGTTGTCAGAGCCAAGAGGAAATGCAGGCCAATTGCTGCAATATAGAGGAATGCAGCAAAGACACAACACACAAAGTAAAGGCAGCAAAGAATACTAAACAAAAGCTAAACAAACTACATATATATATAGAACATATATAAGGTGCAGTGCTATAATAATAAAATGGCATATATGACATAAGATATATATAAAAACACTAAAGTGCAAATATCAAATCACACTGCGGTGAAGTTGAGTGAGATGAATAAAAGTCCAAAATAAATCAAACGTGGGGATCCAAATGATCCTAGTAGGTGCGTGGAATAAGATTCTGTGTAGCACACGGTGAATCTGAGGTAAAAATTACGCACTCACCAGAAGTGCGTTAAAAAAAACGCATGTAGGGTTATATCCTGTGATATCAGATAGCGATCATCCGTTGCCGAGATAGGGATAGAATCTAACACCTTCCAATCGCCCCTTGAATGTGTACTTCAGATTTCACATGCGTGTCTCAGGCATGTCACCATCCGGGGTCCCCTTTTAAGGTAGATTCTGCAAGTGGGGACTCTCACGGAAGAGAGTCCAATAAGGGACACCAAATAGTGTGATACCGTATAAACTAAGTTTATTTAAAGGTGCAGCATGAATAGTGAAGATAAAATGCTAATACAAATGAAACACTTACCAGATACTGTTAAAGATGACCACCAGCGGTGGTCAGACGTCCAGATACTGCAGCCCCCCTGGATGGTGACATGCCTGAGACACGCATGTGAAATCTGAAGTACACATTCAAGGGGCGATTGGAAGGTGTAAGATTCTATCCCTATCTCGGCAACGGATGATCGCTATCTGATATCACAGGATATAACCCTACATGCGTTTTTTAACGCACTTCTGGTGAGTGCGTAATTTTCACCTCAGATTCACCGTGTACTACACAGAATCTTATTCCACGTACCTACTAGGATCATTTGGATCCCCACGTTTGATTTATTTTGGACTTTTATTCATCTTACTCAACTTCACCGCAGTGTGATTTGATATTTGCACTTTAGTGTTTTTATATATATTTTATGTCATATATGCCATTTTATTATTATAGCTCTGCACCTTATATATGTTCTATATATATATGTTGTTTATGTACTTTATTGGAAGGTTTTCTCTTGGTTACCTTTTGGTGTTCTAGCCGCTTTCTGATCTCCGAATAGCGCTCGCTTTTTATTATTTTTTTGTAAAAGCTAAACAAAAGCAACAAATATGAAAAAATACCAGAAGCAGCTTCCATCGAGGGGTAGCCACTTGTAGATATTAGTATTCATTTTCATTATAATGCTGGTGCTACAAAAGTACAAGGTGGACCTACCTGAGGATAATGTGAGGTAGGTGAGTAGGACAAAGTGGGGCTCAGTCTCCTATAGAAGTTCGGGATGTGACTCAAAGCATAAAACATTCAACTGAAGCGCCAGACAAAGGTTTGTGAAGACCAAATGGTGGAGTCCAAATTGCTTTAATTCTTCATACTGTATTATGGAAAAAACTGGCAACATGTTTTGGGGTCCAACAACACCCCCCCCCCTTCATCAGGACTCTGAACTTTAAGGCTAGGTTAACATCTGTGCGGGATCCGCACAAAAATCCGTACAGCTGCACCACCCGCACAGAGGAATGGAAGGTGCCATTAATTCTAATGGCAGGCCGCCCGCACTGGAAATTCCAACCATACTGGGAACCGAGGTTCCCGTGCGGGCTGTAGTTTTCGAAGAAGTGCAGGGACTTTTTCCCTGCGTGTCACTGGGCACGGGAGTCCATTCAAATGAATGGGCTCTCCTGCCTGCGCAAAACGCGGCCCGCAGTAACGCGGATATGTGAACCGGGAGTAAGATGGCTTAGATCAACCTCTGGAACTTGGCCAGTCCATAGGCAGTAGGCCAGGCATGGTGGCAACCCTTAAATGTGAGAAGGCTCGTGCAGCAGGAGTAATGCAGGTGTTCGGGTGGAAGATGGAGTAAGGAAGATGCTGGAGTGTGGAGCCTGGGAGGGGGCCCCAGGGAGGGTTGCCTACCTACAGGCTGGAGCAGACAGAAGGATCTCCACTGTCCTACATTCTCCTAGGGAGGACATCCTGTCAGAAGGGAAGGAACCAGCCCAGAACTGAAAGCAGCTGCAACCCAGCACTCTGACAGGACAGTGTGAGTACATCTACACCCCCTGGGCCACAGAAGGGAGAGGGCAGTCAGGTGCAAGACCCAACTAGTTCTCATATGGGACTGCTTCACAGTGGATTCTGGAATCCCTTGCCTAGGGATTCCCTCAGAACAGCCGGGTGGATGAGGAGAGTTTCATCTGGGGTCTGAGGAGGTTCACCAAAGGGGACTCAGTGCTCCTTAACCTCCTTGGCGGTATGATTCTTTCTGATTTTTTGTGCTGAAAGCGGTACCATTTTTTTGCATGGAAATATGTCGTTTTTTATTGTAGGCTGTAATTTTTAGGAATAACTCACTGAAATCTGTCCGAACAAGAGTCTAGTAAACATCTCGGGTATGATAAATCTTGAAACACAAAATCATAAATTATAATTTAATAAATAATCATAAAAAATCATAATATAATAATAATAAATTTAATTAAATAATATAATCAAACCAAAAACACTGAAATTTGAAATACAGAGGCAAATTCGCACATCGCTGAGCAAAGTCGCAAAATCGTTTTCAGTGTCTGGTGACAAATTTCCCCCACAAATCATTATCACTCAATTCTGCAAGTGGTTCTGATTTACTATCGCTGTTCTAAAACTGCTTTTGACGTAAAGGGACGCTTTTTGGACGCCATGGACTTTTCTAAGTTTCCAGGCAGAAAGAACAGTCAAAATGCAGGCAGGGCGCAGGACAAAGCAGTAGGGACAAAATGTATGTGAAATGCATTGAAACAGCAATGACAGCAAAAATGACATTTTTTAAAAATGTCAAATTTCCCGCTGGTTCCGGCGCCCGTACGTCCCGATGTCACAGGGACCGGAACACGGAAGCCGAATGTCGGCATCGGCCTGGAGGAGATGGCCGGGGACGCTGCAGGGGACACATCGCGGGAGCGAAGGACAAGGTAAGTGCTGCAGGGACCCCCAGAGCAACGCCGCATGGTAAGCCCGAGTGTAGCTCGGGGTTACCACTCTTGGTATTGAAATTTTATCCCGAGCTACACTCGGGAATACCGCCAGGGGGGTTAAAGAGACATTTGCTGATGTTTGTTCCACATTTTGTACAGTGTTTGCTAAGAAGTTGTCCTTGAGTTTTACAGTTCCTTAGGCATCCCATATATGCCTAGACACCTTCCAAGTTGTTAACCCCCAATAAAAACAACAAAAACCAGCTCAAGAGCTGATTTGTGGAAAAATGCATGTTACCTGGATGTGTAGAGCTTCAGGGGGACCTAAAAATTTAACAGCCCTTGAGAGGGATGCACCACATAAAGAACGAGGATGTTGAGCGTGGGGTTGATACTTTGGTGTTAATCTATTTTAATTACTTTGACCTTGAAGCATGACTTCTGGAGGTCAGAACCCTATTCATTCACTCAATACCTGTCTATGGCTCATCACCACCCGATGCCCGATGGGCTCTCACTGTGACATCACTCCCAGCCTTGTGTTTTGTTGATGAACCGTCCTGGATGTGTAGCGATGCACCCCGGCTTACACTGTCAGTGAGCAGCCTGTTACGTGACATTTACATTACTTGATGAGTATTTTCTAATCTTCTGTCATGGACAGGGGGATGTGTCCACAGGGAGAGAGCCTTTCCAGGAGAATATAGGAATGTTCCAGTGGCAGGGCCGAGCTACTTGCCCCCCCCCCAAAAAAAAAATGTAAATATATATTTTTTTAAAACAGTAGAAAATATTAAATCAACAAATATGAAACTGCCACATTTCTTTTGATTTGCAAAACTAAGTGCCATAAGATGCCACCAGCACCAATATTAAAGACAAGACAAAATAAGTGTCACGGACGGACTGTATCTGTGGCTGGCAGTGGGAGGGTGACAGTGGCAGTGAGTGGAGGATGATGGATCCACACTCTGACAGGCACTAGAAGAGCAGGATGTGGGATCGTGATGATGTCATCACTCACTGACACATTGCACATGTGAAGGATGGCCGGTCGGGTCACACTCACCCAGACACGAGACATCAGAGTCAGACATTACCTTCCTCTGCTGGCGCAGATCCACCCCAGTAAAGCATGATCCAATTTGCTCCTGCAGGGAAAAAAATTCTTTCCTGATGCCCCGAGAGGCAATCGGATATTCCCTGGATCAACTTTACCTATAAATGTTATATCCAGTTATTTTATATTATCTTATTATCTAAGAAACAATCCAGGCCTTGTTTAAAGCAATCCACTGAGCTGGCCAGAACCAACTCTTGAGGGAGTCTATTCCACATTTTCACAGCTCTTACTGTGAAGAAACCTTTCCGTGTTTGGAGATTGAATCTCTTTTACTCCAGATGTAAAAAGTGCCCCCTTGTCCTCTGTGATGACCTCAGGGTGAATAACTCTACACCGAGTTCACTATATGAACCACTGATGTATTTATACATGGAGATCATATCCCCCTTATGTATTATACATGGAGATCGTATCCCCCCCTTATGTATTATACATGGAGATCGTATCCCCCCTTATGTATTATACATGGAGATCATATCCCCCCTTATGTATTATACATGGAGATCATATCCCCCCTTATGTATTATACATGGAGATCATATCCCCCCTTATGTATTATACATGGAGATCATATCCCCCCTTATGTATTATACATGGAGATCATATCCCCCCTTATGTATTATACATGGAGATCATATCCCCCCTTATGTATTATACACGGTGATCATATCCCCCCTTATGTATTATACATGGAGATCATATCCCCCTTATGTATTATACATGGTGATCATATCCCCCCTTATGTATTATACATGGTGATCATATCCCCCCTTATGTATTATACATGGTGATCATATCCCCCCTTATGTATTATACATGGTGATCATATCCCCCCTTATGTATTATACATGGAGATCATATCCCCCTTATGTATTATACATGGTGATCATATCCCCCTTATGTATTATACATGGAGATCATATCCCCCTTATGTATTATACATGGTGATCATATCCCCCCTTATGTATTATACGTGGTGATCATATCCCCCTTATGTATTATACATGGAGATCATATCCCCCTTATGTATTATACATGGTGATCATATCCCCCCCTTATGTATTATACATGGTGATCATATCCCCCCCTTATGTATTATACATGGTGATCATATCCCCCTTATGTATTATACATGGTGATCATATCCCCCCCTTATGTATTATACATGGTGATCATATCCCCCTTATGTATTATACATGGTGATCATATCCCTCCTTATGTATTATACATGGTGATCATATCCCCCTTATGTATTATACATGGAGATCATATCCCTCCTTATGTATTATACATGGTGATCATATCCCTCCTTATGTATTATACATGGTGATCATATCCCCCTTATGTATTATACATGGTGATCATATCCCCCCCTTATGTTTTATACATGGTGATCATATCCCCCCCTTATGTATTATACATGGTGATCATATCCCCCTTATGTATTATACATGGAGATCATATCCCCCTTATGTATTATACATGGTGATCATATCCCCCCTTATGTATTATACATGGAGATCATATCCCTCCTTATGTATTATACATGGAGATCATATCTCCCCCTTATGTATTATACATGGAGATCATATCCCCCCTTATGTATTATACATGGAGATCATATCCCTCCTTATGTATTATACATGGAGATCATATCCCCCTTATGTATTATACATGGAGATCATATCCCCCCTTATGTATTATACATGGAGATCATATCCCCCCTTATGTATTATACATGGAGATCATATCCCCCCTTATGTATTATACATGGAGATCATATCCTCCCTTATGTATTATACATGGAGATCATATCCCTCCTTATGTATTATACATGGAGATCATATCCCCCCTTATGTATTATACATGTTGATCATATCCCCCCTTATGTATTATACATGTTGATCATATCCCCCCTTATGTATTATACATGGTGATCATATCCCCCCTTGTGTATTATACATGGAGATCATATCCCCCTTATGTATTATACATGGAGATCATATCCCCCCTTATGTATTATACATGGTGATCATATCCCCCCTTATGTATTATACATGTTGATCATATCCCCCTTATTATACATGGAGATCATATCCCCCTTATGTATTATACATGGAGATCATATCCCCCCTTATGTATTATACATGTTGATCATATCCCCCCTTATGTATTATACATGGTGATCATATCCCCCCTTAATCTCCTCTTCTCAAGAGAGAATAAATTCAGTTCCTCTAATCTCTCCTCCATGCCTCGTATCAGTTTGCTTGCCCTTCTCTGCACTCCAGTTCCCCAATGTTCTTTTTGTGAATTGGTGCCCAAAACTGAACTGCATATTCGAGATGATGTCTTACTAATGATTTGTACCGGGGGAAATGATATCTCTCTCTCTGGAGTCTACACCTCTTTTAATACATGTTTTGTTTACAAATTGAAATCCATATTTTTTGCTAGAAAATTACTTATATTTTTTAGCAAAGATCCTAAAGAATGAAATGGCGATTGTTGCAATTTTTTAATATTATTATTATAGTATTTGCGCACCGGTTTTTCAAAGACAATTTAATGCATAAAGAAAACAAAACACAATATATACCTCAAATTTTTTGTAAAATATGAAAGAGGATGTTACAGTGAGTAAATAGATACCAAACATGTCCAGCTGTAAAATTGTGCACGCTCATGGAATCGTAGCAAACTACGGTGCCTAAAAATCTCCATAGGTGACGCTTTAAAAAGTTTTTGCAGGTTACCTGTTTACAGTAGCGTTACAGAGGAGGTCTAGTGCTGGAATTATTGCTCTCGATCTAATGTTCGTGGTAATACCTCACATGTGTGCTGCCAACACCGTTTACATATGCGTGCGCTACTTATGTACGAGTTCACTTCTGTGTGCGAGCATGGATGGATGGGGGTTTAAAAAAAATTTTTCTTACTTTTTTTTTATTTTTAAACTGTCCCTTGTAATAGAATAAGCATGTCAGGTCCCCTTTAAGGAGAGATCTGGGGTCAAAACCACTCCAAATCTCTTTTACCTTAAAAGCAAAAGATTTAAAAAAAAAAATCTAACTGTTTTTGATCTTTTGCTATAAAAAAAAAAGTCCACTTTAAGGAGAGATCTGGGGTCAAACCCCCCCCCCCCCAAATCACTCCTTTACCTAAATTTTTTTAAAATCTTTTTTTCTTTAAATAAGAAAAAAATAGTTTACATCCAGCCCAGACTGGATGTGACGTCATGACGTCGCTGCAGTCTTCCAATTCTATAGAGGCGACCACAGACCATAGAGTCTCTCATCATCTCTAGGAGCAGCTAGCCTTACCGTTTTAACGGTAATCCCAAAAGAAAAACAGCGAGCGGCGCTGGGGGGAGGGGAGGGGGGTAAAAGCGTTCCAGTGGCTAATGAGCTAATGACTCATCAGAAAGCCGGTCTCTGGCTGAAAAAAGAGATACTGGGGTTATGGCTGATATCTTCAGCCATAATTCCAGTAAACCATTTGAAAACCGCAATGTTTATTTATGTGTTGTGCCTTCAAGTGGTTTTAATTGAAAAACAGATTGACTGTTTCATATTGTGGAGGGGGAGGGTTAGAATAGTGCAAATTTAGGTAACTGGATCTGCAAAATGATGTTCAGGACCCCCCGAATGACCACCCCACTTTTAACTATACCTTTCAGAAACCATGCTCCTATATGTAGCCACACACACCAAATCACAACCCATTTTTAACATTCAAGTGGAGTTCCGGCCACCTCCCCTCCCAAAAAAAAATTAAAAGTCAGCAGCTACCAATACTGTAGCTGATGACTTTTAATATTAGAGCACTTACCTGCCCATGCATCCAGTGGTGTCCTCACCCTGAGCCGATTCTTCAATCGGCTGCCGGGTGCTGGTGCCGCCATCTTGACTAAGGGAAACTGGCGATGAAGCCTTACAGCTTCACTGCCAGTTTCCTACTGTGCATGTATGAAGCACTCTGCACTTTCTGAATGGGCCGCTGGCTGGGGGGGGGGGGGCGAACGTTTTGGGGCTGTCGCTGGGCAACACGGACTTTCAACTCCCTCCAAAGTTTTCTATGGGGTTGAGATCTGGAGACTGGCTAGGCCACTCCAGGACCTTGAAATGCTTCTTACGAAGCCACTCCTTCGTTGCCCAGGCGGTATGTTTGGGATCATTGTCATGTTGGAAGACCCAGCCACGTTTCATCTTCAATGCCCTTGCTGATGGAAGGAGGTTTGCACTCAAAATCTCACGATACATGGCCCCATTCTTTCTGTCCTGTACATGGATCAGTCGTCTTGGTCCCTTTGCGGAGAAACAGCCCCAAAGCATGATGTTGCCACCCCCATGCTTCACAGTAGGTATGGTGTTCTTTGGATGCAACTCAGCATTCTCTCTCCTCCAAACACGACGAGTTGTGTTTTTACCAAACAGTTCTATTTTGGTTTCATCGGACCATATGACATTCTCCCAATCCTCTTCTGGATCATCCAAATGCTCTCTAGCAAACTTCAGACGGGCCCGGACATGTACTGGCTTAAGCAGGGGGACACGTCTGGCACTGCAGGATCTGAGTCCCTGGCGGCGTAGTGTGTTACTGATGGTAGCCTTTGTTACGTTGGTCCCAGGTCTCTGCAGGTCATTCACTAGGTCCCCCCGTGTGGTCCTGGGATTTTTGCTCACCGTTCTTGTGATCATTTTGACCCCACGGGGTGAGATCTTGCGTGGAGCCCCAGATCGAGGGAGATTATCGGTGGTCTTGTATGTCTTCCATTTTCTAATTATTGCTCCCACAGTTGATTTGTTCACACCAAGTTGCTTGCTTATTGCAGATTCAGTCTTCCCAGCCTGGTGCAGGTCTACAATTTTGTTTCTGGTGTCTTTCGACAGCTCTTTTGGTCTTCACCATAGTGGAGTTTGGAGTGTGACTGTTTGAGGTTGTGGACAGGTGTCTTTTATACTGATAACAAGTTCAAACAGGTGCCATTGATACAGGTAATGAGTGCAGGACAGAGGAGCCTCTTAAAGAAGAAGGTACAGGTCTGTGAGAGCCAGAAATCTTGCTTGTTTGTAGGTGACCAAATACTTATTTTCCACCATAATTTGCAAATAAATTCTTTCCAGATCAGCCAATGTGATTGTCTGGATTTGTTTTCTCATTTTGTCTCTCATAGTTGAGGTCTACCTATGATGCCAATTACAGGCCTCTCTCATCTTTTTAAGTGGGAGAACTTGCACAATTGGTGGCTGACTAAATACTTTTTTGCCCCACTATATATATATATATATATTTATTTATTTATTGGAATATATTTTTAAATATATTGAATATGGACAAAATTGTAGCATTTCAAATATATGACAATATATTTGTGAAGAATATTTTTCTTCCATATGGGTATAGTCTAGACATATTAACAAGTAACAAGTACAGTATAGCCGATCACAGATGGCCATTTATCCGCATGCAACCTCCAGGATGCAGAAGTTATGAGTGTTGGCTTAACCTCTTCCAATCTGGGGGTCAGAGAAACTGGTGATAATGGCTGCTGCCAACACACACTCGTTATCACTTCTTAAAGTGCAGCTAAAACTCAAACCAAAAATAATGAGGATTTGTGCTGGGGGAGAATTTGAAGGCAAGAGCAGTTGGTGGTATTGGGGGGGGGGGATTTGAACTTTGAGTTGAGATTTGGGTGTGGGGTATTTGTTTGTTGGGGGGGAATTGTGCTAGGAAGGGAAATTGAAGGTGGGGGTATTTGTGCTAGAAGAAGGGATGGAGGGAGAGGTTGTGTTGTAAGGGAGGATTTGGGGGGACAAGAGGATTTGTGCTAGAAGGGTGTGGGAAGCTTTGCACAGTGGCAGTAGCATAGAAGTAAGTGAGAGGGGATTTAACTAGAAGAGGGATTTGGGAGGGGGATTTGCACTGGGAGGAGAAGAAGAGGGATTATGCTGGGGGTGGGGTAATTTGTGCTAAAAGGGGCAGAGGATTTTTGCTGGGGGGGGATTTGGTGGGGGTGGGATTTTTTGCGGGGAGGTAGGTCTGGGGGGAAAGGGTTTGCCCTGTGAGGCTGGGTTGAATGGGGATGCATTTGTGCTGGGAGGAGAAGAAGAGGGTTTATGCTGGGGGGGGGGGGTAATTTGTGCTAGAAGAGGCAAAGGATTTGTGCTGAGAGGGGGAATTTACAGGGGGGGGGGATTTGTACTGGGAGGCTAGTTTTGGGGGAAAGGGTTTGTTCTGTGAAGCTGGATTGAAGGGGGGGGGGGCACTTGTGCTGGAAGGAAAAGAAGGGGATTTATGCTGGGGGGGTAATTTGTGCTAGAAGGGGCAGAGGATTTGTGCTGAAAGGGGGAACTTGGAGGGGGTGGGATTTGTGCTGGGAGGCAGGTTTGGGGGGAAAGGGTTTGCTCTGTGAGGTTGGATTGAAGGGGGGAAGCATTTGAGATAGGCTCTGTCTATCTTTAATGTGCACAAAAACATATGTAATGGAAGCATTTTTTTTTTTTTCGTTGCTGAGGTTTATATGTATCTGTGAGACTCTTACATGTGACACGGCGATCAGCACATATTTTATAGGTACAAGGAGGTTCAAGGATCTCCTGAGGAATTGATTGACATGGCTCACAAAACGTGTTGAGATCAATCCCCTATTTTTCTCATTTCGCATATGGAAGACTTTGGACTTGGGCATCACGAAAATCAAACACCCCTCCCTGACAGAGAGAGAGCATCACGCCGACTAACATCAGACCCCCCCCCATCCATGGAGAGAGTCTGACAGTGACCAACAACACCCCTGCCCCATCCCTCCCCCACCCAAGAGAACCTTCCACTAACACCCACCCCCCTACCCACCACGGCGACAGAGAGAAAGACGCTCACCTTCACAGCTCTGGACATTCCTTTGGACGACAGTTGGGCTCTGCATGCGCCATCAAGCAGCATCTCAGATCCCACCTGGTCCTCCTGCCGCACATGTCCCTTCTTCCAGGGGGCAGTGCCGCCCCCCTAAAAAATGCTGCCCTAGGCAAATGCCTTGTTTGCCTTGTGGTAAATACGCCCCTGACACAGAGTGAGGTGGGTGTTTCGAAGAAATCAGTAGCGAGCCATTGATAAAATCCAGCAATTTTCCATTTAAAAAAGGCCAGAAAACGTAACAGTCACTCTATAATTATGCTGAATGGTACTTAGATTAGGATTTCCCTTTGATAAATGGGTAGTCCAGACACTGTGATGCTGGGCAAAGTAATGTGACTTGAGCTGAAGCACACATGTTCTAAATACAGCAAATATGTCAGTGGGGATTTATTGGAAAACCAGCTGCTTTATAAATGTGCCCCCTAAATGATATTATTATTATCATACAGTATTTATATAGCGCCAAAAAGTTTGCTCAGCGCTGTACATTATAGTGGGGGACAGTACATGAGACAATACAGTAACAATACAATACACGAGGGGTTCAAGGGCCCTGCTCTTTGGAGCTTACAATCTAGGAGGGAAGGGATAGTGGTACAGGAGGAAGTGGCTGTGGGGGATGGAGTGGTAGGAGGACTGGGCGAGATCGGCTGTTAGGTGAGGGAGGGGTAGGCTTTCCTGAAGAGGTGGGTTTTCAGGGTGCGCCTAAAGGTGAGGAGGGTAGGTGACAGTCTGATGGATTGGGGTAGTGAGTTCCAGAGGATGGGGGAAGTCCTGGAGAAGTCCTGGAGTCGGGCATGGGAGGTGGAGACCAGGGAGCTAGAAAGTAGGAGGTCTTGTGAGGAGCGAAGAGTACGGGTTGGGTGGTATTTGTGTATCAGGTCGGTGAGGTAGTTTGGGGCAGCGTTATGAATGGCTTTGTATGTCTGTGTTAGTAGTTTGAATTTTATGCGTTGGGCAATCGGAAGCCAGTGGAGGGAATGGCAGAGGGGGGTGGCAGATACGGAGCGGTTAGTAAGGTGGATGAGTCTGGCTGCTGAGTTCAGGATAGACTGAAGCGGGGATAGTCTGTGATGAGGTAGGCCGGTGAAGGAGGGAGTTGCAGTAGTCCAGACGTGAGACAATGAGGGAGTGAATGAGTTGTTTAGTAGTGGCTGGGGTTAGGAACGTACGTATCTTGGAGATTTTGCGGAGATGGAGCCTGCATGAATTTGCCAGCGATTGGACATGGGGCTGGAAGGACAGATTGGAGTCTAATATTTTTATGGCCTGCTGGTGGACCACAATAAGAACAATCCAGGAGGCTCCCTATAGCCCATGGTTCTTTGGGGTCATCCATGTTTAAACTTCAGAACTTTCTGTAAACGATTCTGCAATGCTGAACTTTTGATTCAGTTGTCGGGTAATTTCCAGAATCAATAAATATCTAGAAATCCTATTCCAGAGATGTAATCTATGTGATGTAGAAGTGCTGAACCTTATGGAGTTGCATTACAACATAAAGGTTGGTTTGCGGTCCTAGAGGCTGCTCACCAGCAACTGTGGGGTCGTACTGGACCCCCCAGAGGCGTTTACTAAAGTTTTGAAAGGATGTGAATGCCACACCAGCTTGTATGGTCCTTTGAAAGATTTTATTTTTCAACAGCCAATGCATTTCAGGGGCTTAGCAATCTCCCTTCATCAAGGCTAAAAACTGGACAATAGAAAAAATGCAAATAAGTAATAAAAAAAATCCTTAAAATGTATTAAAAGCTATATATATATATATATATATATATATATATATATATATATATACACACAGTATATATGTATGCATAAAAGTACAAATACTTTGATCCATTCTTATTAGAGCCAACAAGGACACACAATAGACATGTGCACACTGAAAATTTTTATTTAGTTTTGGATGCATTCATTAATTGAAGAATTTTGTTTTGTCATATTAGTTGGCCCCCTTCACACAAGGCGGACTCGTCAGCGAATCCGGTTGCTCAGCAGGGGATCTCTCCACTAATCCCCGCTGAGCAAGTGAATGACAGGTCCCTATCCGCTCCACTGCTGCAGAGCGGACACAGACACAGCCCGCTGTCCTCTACATCCTCTACAGTCCATTTCCATCTGACTGCCATCCCATCCGATCGATGAAAGGGGAATGGATCCCCATCTGTCACTGTTTGGTGGATCGGATTGGATGGCGGCGGGTGTAAATGGACACATATCCATTTACACCCGCCACTCCATAGAGGAGAATAAAGTTTCCGATCGGTTTCACCTGAAAAACGGGCAGGCGGATCCAATTGGCACTCCCGTGTGAAAGGGGCCGTTATGTTGAACCGATTCGTTTTTAGAATTCATTTCATATCTTTGGCGTATTTTCCTTGGTTCGGAGAGTTTAGAAAAATTTTGCAGTTTTTCCAGAAGATTGCTATACATTTGATATATTATCGGACAGATTCAAATCAGAAGGATTCGATATTCTTGGATGCTAGTCCAACCCACCAAGAGAAATGGCAGGAGCTGATTGGACAACATTGACTGGCATCATGTGCATCTGAGTTAACAAATAGAATGAAATTCGGATCCATTCATTATCTGAATTATCAAACAAATTTGAAAATTTAATTATTTTCTCCTTGGGCCCAAACTATTGCATCATGTGATGTCATCCGAATGAAACATGCATTTGTAAATTTCATTATAAATTTTTTCAGATTTGTTGACATTCGTTACTATGTCCATTCAGAGATTTATAGACATCCGAATCTCAGAAAATTGAATTTTCATCCAAAAAACAAAACGTAACAAAATTAAATACACTCCTAGCACACACCATTGCACAATTGCGCCTTACAAAAGCTCAAAAAACTAATATGCCTTCATAAGAAGACATTTATCATTTATGGGGGGCTTTTTATACTTTTCAATTGAGCAATGGTGTGTGTTATTTTTGGCATCAAGGTATTTGTACATAATGTATATACTGTGTGTGTGTATATATATATATATATATATATATATATATATACACACACACACACACACACACACACACACACACACACATAATGTATATTATAGTATATATAGCTTTTAACACATCTTGAGGATATTTGAAGGGGATGAAGGGGACATGCTTAGCCCCCAAAATGTGTTGGCTGTTGCAAAATAATATTTTTCAAAGGACTATACAAACTTGTGGGGCACTCCCATTCATTCAAAACTTTAGTATATTCCAGAGATGTAGAATGTAAAAAAAAAAGAAATCAATCTGCCATTCCAGTGACACCAGCAGTGCAACTGGCTACCACGTATAGGTAACACCGGAATGGTGAATAGGTGAGAACCAAGCGCACTGTCAGTGTCAATGAAATGGTCCGTAGTCTCTGTAGACCTGTCTTTAAAACCCCCCTCCCCCACTTTTAATTACGATTTGACCACACATCTCCTCCATCCCCAATCTCAGGTATTCACATTTCCAATAGGTATACCTGTGTTGGCGCACTCAAAATCATAAGCGGTATGCAGGGGCGGACTGACAACTTATGGGGCCCCCGGGCAATAGGAGATCATGGGGCCCCTGTGCCCTTGCCCAAACTCAAAAAAGCCTATGAAAAAGGTACCAGGGGCATCTAATGGGGCCCCCTACTGATCTCGGGCCCTCGGGCAGTGCCAGAGTTTCCAAATGATCAGTCCGACCCTGGCAGTATGTTATTTTCATCAATGGCCTCAATGACAGGTCTCCAATTATTACTCTATGCTCACACCTCTACTGTAAATTTTTGTTTATTAAAAATCTTACAAACAACATAATAAAAAACATATTTCCATATATACAGAATAAAAAAATATATATATATATTTTATATATATATATAAAATTAAACCAAAACAGCTTACTTCGGCAAAGAAAACAAACAGCCTTTTTGCCGGAAAAAAACAAAACAGAACCAATCAAATTGCAATATTATTATTATCTTTATATTGCACCTTAACAAACCCGACCATCACCTAAACACACCCTGAGGCTAAGAAACAATTAAACATTGATCCCATGCATGAAGCCTTTTTTCAAAAATCTGATCTTACAAAAATCTAGGGGACGTGAGAGGACAGAAAGAGAAGCCACGTAACCAGAGACTGGCAGACAGCAGCTACGGGGGTCTGACATTCCTCCACGCCTTTGTCCAGGCTCCCGGCCGCCACCAGTCCTTCTCAAGACCCTGAATCTTCCCAACCTCACCCAGAATGTTGCCACCACCTCAACAGGAAGGACTTTTTTGCGAATGGAAATCTGAAACCGTGCATTCCATGTGTAGTAACAGACTACTAAGCTAACTAGAAAAGTGTTTCAGAATCAAAGTCCCGGTGAGTTTGAAAGGCACCGTAATACCATTACGCGTAACTCAAGCGGGAAAGGAAAGGGATTCCCAGAGCCCCACCAACCCGCTTGTAGACTTCTATATTGAAGGGGCACTGAAGCAAGAAATGGTCCATCGTCTCATCCACCCTACTGCACTCCACTCTTGGACAACCACGATTCTCCGCAGAGAGATACTACAGGTTGCCCTTTACATAGAGTCTGCCATGGAACGATCGCCAGGCCAAATCCTGAAACTTTAAAGGGATTCTCTCCAGATTCATCAAACACAGACCTTCCTTCATGACTCGTTAAGGAAGAGTCAACAACTCTCCTATCCAGGACCTTCCTAGGAAGAGACTTAATTTCCTCCACCATCACTCACCATTGCCAAAGCATTTTCAGACATGGGGCAACATAAGCCAGGAGCTTACCATGTTGGACCCTCAGGCTTTTCAATGGCCCACCATTCTCCCAGCTCCACACCTCTACTGTAATTTCCCATTGGGCCACACTATGCTTTACTGTATCTAACTGGCAAACTGGCATGTTCATTTGTCTGTAAGTGAGCTACTGTCCTCACTCTTTCACTCTCCACTTCAAAGTCTGGCCATTGGTGGAGCCAACATTGATTTGGTTAGGATCATCAGGTCAGCAAGCCTGTTCATAATAGTAGTGGAGGAAGGAGAGGTGAACACACAGGAGTTGCTCCTGGACTCCCTCCAGCAAGCAGTGTACACCTTACTTAAACACACAGCAAGGGAAGGGCAGAGAACAATGCTGCACAATTCCTTGCCACAGTGAAGATAAATAAAGAGTTTGTGCAACTCTGTCCATGCCGGGTCTACCAGTATTTGATCCTGTCCCAAGTTGTTTATCCCAATGGCCTTCTTGTCGTCGGACAATGTCCGGCTCTGTCCATACTAGCTCTGCCAATATCTGTCTTTTTTTGCTGGCTGATAGCTAAAAAGAGTGAGAAATTTGAGTGGAGAGTGAAAAAGTTTTATTTTTGACGGCTGGCGATTGCTGGTGCTTGTAGTTGTTTTATTTTCTTCATTGGGGTCTTGCTAGAAGCTTTTACTTTTTTAAATCACTTTTTCTGTCACTTTTTAAATAGCATTTATTTTCTTCCTTTCCTTGTCTTCCTTCAGTCTGCTAATTAAGGGGAGGGGTTAATTGGTCACAGGTGCTACAGGTCCTATATAACTTTCTGTAGAGCTCACTCTGAGCTTGCTTATCCTTGAGCTTGCCTCTATTTTGCTTGCTGGACCTTTGACATACGGTATCTCACGAAAGTGAGTCCACCCCTCACATTTTTGTAAATATGTTATTATATCTTTTCATGTGACAACACTGAAGAAATGACACTTTGCTACAATGTGACGTAGTGAGTGTACAGCTTGTATAACATGTAAATTTGCTGTCCACAGCCATTAATGTCTAAACCGCTGGCAACAAAAGTGAGTACACCCCTAAGTGATAATGTCCAAATTGGGCCCAATTAGCCATTTTCCCTTCCCGATGTCATGTGAATTGTTAGCGTTACAAGGTCTCAGGTGTGAATGGGGAGCAGGTGTGTTAAATTTGGTGTTATCACTCTCACTTTCTCTTACTGGTCACTGGAAGTTCAGTATTGCACCTCATGGCAAAGAACTCTCTGAGGATCTGAAAAAAAGAATTGTTGCTCTACATAAAGATGGCCTAGGCTACAAGAAGTTTGCCAAAACCCTGAAACAGCTGCAGCACGGTGGCCAAGACCATACAGCGGTTTAAAAGGACAGGTTCCACTCAGAACAGGCCTCGCCATGGATGACCAAAGAAGTTGAGTGCACGTGCTCAGCGTCATATCCAGAGGTTGTCTTTGGGAAATAGACGTATGAGTGCTGCCAGCATTGCTGCAGAGGTTGAAGGGGTGGGGGGGTCAGCCTGTCAGTGCTCAGACCATACGCCGCACACTGCATCAAATTGGCTGTCGTCCCAGAAGGAAGCCTCTTCTAAAGAAGATGCACAAGAAAACCTGCAAACAGTTTGCTGAAGACAAGAAGACTAAGGACATGGATTACTGGAACCATGTTCTGTGGTCTGATGACACCAAGATAAACTGATTTGGTTCAGGTGGTGTCAAGCATGTGTGGTGGCAACCAGGTGAGGAGTACAAAGACAAGGGTGTCTTGCCTACAGTCAATCATGGTGGTAAGAGTGTCATGGTCTGGGGCTGCCTGAGTGGTGCCGACACTGGGGAGCTACAGTTCATTGAGGAAACCATGAATGCCAACATGTATTTTGACATATTGAAGCAGAGCATGATCCCCTTCAGAGACTGGGCCGCAGGGCAGTATTCCAACATGATAACGACCCCAAACACACCTCTAAGACCACCACTGCCTTGCTAAAGAAGCTGAGGGTAAAGGTGATGGACTGGCCAAGCATGTCTCCAGACCTAGACCTTATTGAGCATCTGTGGGGCATCCTCAAATGGAAGGTGGAGGTCTCTAAGTATCCTTTTCAATATTATTTAACATTTGAATATATTGGGTTTTTTATTAAAATATATTTAAAATTATATTTTAAATTATATATACATTGTATATATTTAAATAATATTTTTAATTATAACATTTATAATTTTAAATGATATTTAATATTTTCAATTGATAATAATAATAATTATAATAATAATAATATATTATTGTCTTAACCTTGTATAACAAAATAACTGTATCTAATATTCATGCTAACTTTCCAAGTGTAATTTTTTTTCTCTTTTTTGTTACAATACACTTAGAATGACACTTTTATTTATCCATTACTCTAAATGAAATACAAAAAGTATTAATAAATCCCAACAAGAATTTTCAAAACGGCAAATATACAAACATTTGGATGTAAAAACATATTTTACATTATATATATATATATATATATATATATATATATACAGTGGGGCAAAAAAGCATTTAGTCAGCCACCAATTGTGCAAGTTCTCCCACTTAAAAAGATGAGAGAGGCCTGTAATTGGCATCATAGGTAGACCTCAACTATGAGAGACAAAATGAGAAAAAAAAATCCAGACAATCACATTGGCTGATTTGGAAAGAATTTATTTGCAAATTATGGTGGAAAATAAGTATTTGGTCACCTACAAACAAGCAAGATTTCTGGCTCTCACAGACCTGTACCTTCTTCTTTAAGAGGCTCCTCTGTCCTGCACTCATTACCTGTATCAATGGCACCTGTTTGAACTTGTTATCAGTATAAAAGACACCTGTCCACAACCTCAAACAGTCACACTCCAAACTCCACTATGGTGAAGACTAGAGATGAGCGAATCGAAGTAGGCGAAGTGGAATTCGAGTCGAATATTGGAAAATTTACGATTCGCGCCGAATCCGAAAAATAGCCTACTTCGGACGCACGAATCGAAATTTTTCCTAAAATGGCGGCGGACATGTGCGGCGACGGAGCGGGGATGTCTGGGAAGGCGCGCAGACAAGGCGCGCTGACCCATAATGCATTCCTTAATGACATGTGATCGCATTAGCCAATCAGCAGCCAGCCAGCCAGCACTGTGTAATGGTCGAGCTATAAATAGCGGCCATTTTAGAATTCTTCATTTGCCTCCAGTCATTCAAGAGAGGCAGACCTGGCTGTATTAGGGACAGAGTTAGGGCCACAGAAACGTTACTTGGGGACAGAGAAGCATTACTCAGGGACACAGAATTGTTAATGAGGGCCACAGAATCGTTACTTAGGGCCAAAGAAACGCTAGTTAGGGCCACAGAATTGTTACTCAGGGACAGACAGAATTGTTACTGAGTGCCAGAGAATTGTTACTTAGGGCCACAGAAACGTTAGGGCCACAGAATTGTTACTCAGGGACAGACACAGAATTGTTACTGAGGGCCACAGAACTGTTACTTAGGGCCACAGAAACGTTATTAGGGCCACAGAATTGTTACTCAGGGACAGACAGAATTGTTACTGAGTGCCAGAGAATTGTTACTTAGGGCCACAGAAACGTTAGTTAGGGCCACAGAATTGTTACTCAGGGACAGACACAGAATTGTTACTGAGGGCCACAGAACTGTTACTTAGGGCCACAGAAACGTTATTAGGGCCACAGAATTGTTACTCAGGGACAGACAGAATTGTTACTGAGTGCCAGAGAATTGTTACTTAGGGCCACAGAAACGTTAGTTAGGGCCACAGAATTGTTACTCAGGGACAGACACAGAATTGTTACTGAGGGCCACAGAACTGTTACTGAGGGCCACAGAAACGTTAGTTAGGGCCACAGAATTGTTACTCAGGGACAGACACAGAATTGTTACTGAGGGCCACAGAACTGTTACTTAGGGCCACAGAAACGTTAGTTAGGGCCACAGAATTGTTACTCAGGGACAGACACAGAATTGTTACTGAGGGCCACAGAATTGTTACTTAGGGACACAGAATTGTTACTGAGGGCCACAGAACTGTTACTTAGGGCCACAGAATTGTTACTCGGACAGACACAGAATTGTTACTCAGGGACACAGAATTGTTACTGAGGGCCACAGAACCGTTACTTAGGGCCACAGAATTGTTACTCAGGGACACAGAATTGTTACTGAGGGCCACAGAACCGTTACTTAGGGCCACAGAATTGTTACTCAGGGACACAGAATTGTTACTGAGGGCCACAGAACTGTTACTTAGGGCCACAGAATTGTTACTCGGACAGACACAGAATTGTTACTCAGGGACACAGAATTGTTACTGAGGGCCACAGAACCGTTACTTGGGGCCACAGAATTGTTACTCAGGGACACAGAATTGTTACTCAGGGACACAGAATTGTTACTCAGGGACACAGAATCGTTGAATTAAAGAGTATGTCAGACAACATGCAGAGGAGTGGCAGAGGAGGCAATGTTTTAGGAGCGAGCAGACGTGGCAGCAGAGGAAGGGGTCGAGGCAGCACTATTCGCAGCCAGAGGCCAGTGCTCCCGGTGTCATCCAGCGGTCGTGTCTCCACCGACAACCCTGCCGTCGTCGATTGGTTGGCTCGGTCGTCTTCCTCTTCCCAGGTCACCTCTGACACCTACAGCCAACGGTCGGTGGGTACGTCAGACACAACCGTTAGTTGGCATGGCCCGGGACCAAGCCCACTGAAATCACGTGTCCTCTACCTGCCCCTGTCCTTTGGTGTTCCCTCACCAAGCGAAGTATCGCATGCTGTGGGCTCAGCCCCACTGTACAGTGAGGAAGAGCTAACAGAGGGCGGTCAGGAACGGGGGGAGACATCCGCCTTTTCAGCAGCTAGGCGAAGAAGTAGTGGCGAGGAGAGTGGCCCGGTAGCCGGTCTAGAGACAGGTCTGTCTCCTGACCCAGACGCAGCCGAGGGGGCTAGTAGTGAGGCGGAGACCCTACTTGATGATGAGGAGGTTGATCGCACTTGGCAGCCTCGTCGTCATCAGGCAATTTCTTCCGCATCATCAGGAGAAGAGGGTGGCAGCTTGGCAGCGAGCGAAACAGTCGGTGGGTTGCCCAGGAGACAGCAGCAGGGTCGCAGCAGTGTCAGTGGAGCCAAACGGCCACGGAGTAGAGCACCAGCTCCACTGCAGCCTACCACCATGGCCAGTAGTGGTGCCGGTGTGCATGGAGGAAGCAGCAGTCAGCCAGTGAGGAGTATCGGGGGCAAAGTTTCCTACTCGGCGGTGTGGCAATTTTTTGTCAAGCCGCCCGAGGAAGTAAACGTAGCCGTATGTCGACTATGTGGCCAGAAAGTCAAGCGTGGCCAGGGGGCCCATGTTGGGACTACAGCGTTGCGGCAGCATATGCAGCGTCGCCATTTGGTGGCCTGGGAAAACCGTGATAAAGATACAGCGGTTCTGCCCGCCCCAGCCCCCGCTCCATCACCCGCTCCGTTACTTGCTCCGTCACCTGACGTCAATCGCCCTCCATCAGCCAGTCAAGGCTCCAACACCTCTGCTGAGGGGAGTTGTCGCTCGTTGGCATCTTCCACTCGTTCAGATGCTCCTTCTCCTGCTACTCCTCTTCACGGATTCCGTCAGCAGTCTTTCTTGGAATCCGTTTCCAAGAGACAACAGTTTGCGAGCACGCACCCGACGGTGCAAAAGCTGAACGTCCTCCTGTCCAAGTTGCTGGTGCTGCAGTCCCTCCCTTTCCAAGTGGTGGACTCAGCACCTTTCCGAGAAATGATGGCTTGTGCCGCGCCGCGGTGGAGAGTGCCAAGCCGTCATTTCTTCGCCAAAAAGGCAGTGCCAGCCCTGCATTCACATGTAGAAGAGATGGTGGGCCAGTCTTTGAGCATGTCGGTCTCTGCCAAAGTGCACGGCAGCGCCGACGTGTGGAGCTGTAACTACGGTCAGGGACAGTACATGTCATTTACGGCCCACTGGGTGAACGTGGTGCCGTCACAGCCGCACCAGCAACTTGGACAGGTCACGCCGCTTTTGCCTCCACGTTTGCACGTCCTTGGTCCGGCAAAGATGTCCGCCTCTACCACCTCTTCTTCCGCCGTGTCCTCAGCCGCCACCCCCATGCCAAGTCCCATTACCCGACCGGCATATCACATGTGCAGGGCGCAACGGTGTCACGCTGTGCTGCACCTGGTATGCCTTGGCGAACGTAGTCACACAGGGGAGGAACTTCTGAGTGTAATGAACAGAGAAATCGACAGATGGCTGTCTCCGCGCAAACTCAAAATCGGAACCATGTTGACCGACAACGGAAAGAACATGGTGTCTGCTCTGCGTCAAGGAAGGTTGTGCCATGCGCCATGCATGGCTCACGTGTTCAATCTGGTTGTCAAGCGGTTCCTAAAATCCACCATCCCACTGCAAGACATCCTTAAAATGTCACGTAAACTTTGCATGCATTTCAGCCATTCCTACACCGCAAAGCACACCCTCCTTGAGCTGCAGCGGCAGAACGGAATTGCACAGCATCGCCTGATCTGCGACGTTGCAACAAGGTGGAATTCAACCCTACACATGTTAGACCGCCTTTACGAACAGCGAAAGGCCATCACCGATTTCCTGATGTTACAAGCGGATAAAGGTACTCCCCTGTGTAACTTTGATGTCAGCCATTGGCAGCTCATGCGTGACCCCTGCCGCTTGCTCAGGCCCTTTGAGGAGGCCACGCTATTCGTGAGTCGGCAGGACTATGGGATGAACGACGTCATTCCTCTGTTGCACGTCCTGGAACAAATGCTGTTAACAATGGCTGGTCAGGGTGCGGTAGACGTGGCGCACAGATCTCAACGCCACATGACCCCTGTGGGGGCAGGACAGGAAGAAGAGGAGGAGGTAGAGGAGGACATTTGTGCTCAGGAATTATTGAGTGAAATGGGTGGTTTTTCCACTCAGCGGACAGGAGTGGAGGAGCAGGAGCATCTCGTAGAGGAGGAGGAGGAGGAGACAGAGGACCCAGACGCACCGTGGCAGTATGCTGTGGAGATGGAGGCAGGGAGTCCCTCGCATTCCTTGGCACAAATGGCCCATAGCATGCTCGCTTGCTTGCGTAGCGACAGCCGAATAATAACCATCAGACAGAGGGATGACTTTTGGCTGTCCACCTTGTTGGACCCTCGCTACCGTTCAAAAATGGTGGCCTTTTTCACACCTGCTGAGAGGGAGGCCAAAATAACGTACTATAAAAACCACCTATGTAGTCAGTTGGTCTCTGCCTTTGTGCGCCAACGTCCATCCTCAGACACTGTGGGCCCTGTGCGCTCGCGTTCCGCTGCCATGGCAGCAGGGGAGGGGTGGGGTGGTAGGAGCAGTGGCAGCTCCACCAGCAGCGGCTGCCTCAGTCTGCAGTCGATGATGAGTAGCTTTCTTCACCAGCGCAGTGAGGAAACTACTAACCAGCCGCAGCAACAGCAGCAGCATCAGGTGGACCTGGAGCAGGACCTCAAACAACAGGCTTGGGCCTACTTGGACAGCACCCTGCCAACCGAGGTAGACAATCCCCTTGACTACTGGGCAACGAAACTTGACCTTTGGCCCCAACTAGCTGAATTTGCCCTTGAAAGGCTGTCATGCCCGGCCAGTAGCGTGGCATCGGAGCGCGTGTTTAGTGCGGCAGGAGGTATTGTAACTCCGCGGAGGACACGACTGTCCACCCAAAGTGTGGAGAGACTCACGTTTGTGAAAATGAATCAGGCGTGGATTAGTCTGGATTTCAAACCACCAGTTCCTGACACAACTGACTAAATCCGCCATGAATCATGCCTCAAACATGTGCCACTTTCAGGTCTCCTCACACACTGCTGGTGTGTTCCATTTTTTGTCATAGGGTGCTGGCAGATTACGGGCCTCCCATAGCTGCTGCCAGGCCCCTAATCTGCCATGGGCCCCTATACCGCCTCCTCATGCTGCTGCCAAGTCCAGAGTCTCTCATGGGTCCCTGTACGGCCTCCCATTGCTGCTGTCTCCATCGCCACACTCTGCCATGTGCCACTTTCAGGTCTCCTCACACACTGCTGGTGTGTTCAATTTTTTGACATAGGGTGCTGGCAGATTACGGGCCTCCCATAGCTGCTGCCAGGCCCCTAATCTGCCATGGGCCCCTATATAACGCCTCCTCATGCTGCTGCCAAGTCCAGAGTCTGTCATGGGTCCCTGTACGGCCTCCCATTGCTGCTGTCTCCATCGCCACACTCTGCCATGTGCCACTTTCAGGTCTCCTCACACACTGCTGGTGTGTTGAATTTTTTGACATAGGGTGCTGGCAGATTACGGGCCTCCCATAGCTGCTGCCAGGCCCCTAATCTGCCATGGGCCCCTATATACCGCCTCCTCATGCTGCTGCCAAGTCCAGAGTCTGTCATGGGTCCCTGTACGGCCTCCCATTGCTGCTGTCTCCATCGCCACACTCTGCCATGTGCCACTTTCAGGTCTCCTCACACACTGCTGGTGTGTTCAATTTTTTGACATAGGGTGCTGGCAGATTACGGGCCTCCTATAGCTGCTGCCAGGCCCCTAATCTGCCATAGGCCCCTATATATCGCCTCCTCATGCTGCTGCCAAGTCCAGAGTCTGTCATGGGTCCCTGTACGGCCTCCCATTGCTGCTGTCTCCATCGCCACACTCTGCCATGTGCCACTTTCAGGTCTCCTCACACACTGCTGGTGTGTTCAATTTTTTGACATAGGGTGCTGGCAGATTACGGGCCTCCTATAGCTGCTGCCAGGCCCCTAATCTGCCATAGGCCCCTATATACCGCCTCCTCATGCTGCTGCCAAGTCCAGAGTCTGTCATGGGTCCCTGTACGGCCTCCCATTGCTGCTGTCTCCATCGCCACACTCTGCCATGTGCCACTTTCAGGTCTCCTCACACTGCTGGTGTGTTGAATTTTTTGACATAGGGTGCTGGCAGATTACGGGCCTCCTATAGCTGCTGCCAGGCCCCTAATCTGCCATGGGCCCCTATATACCGCCTCCTCATGCTGCTGCCAAGTCCAGAGTCTGTCATGGGTCCCTGTACGGCCTCCCATTGCTGCTGTCTCCATCGCCACACTCTGCCATGTGCCACTTTCAGGTCTCCTCACACTGCTGGTGTGTTGAATTTTTTGACATAGGGTGCTGGCAGATTAAGGGCCTCCTATAGCTGCTGCCAGGCCCCTAATCTGCCATAAGCCCCTATATACCGCCTCCTCATGCTGCTGCCAAGTCCAGAGTCTGTCATGGGTCCCTGTACGGCCTCCCATTGCTGCTGTCTCCATCGCCACACTCTGCCATGTGCCACTTTCAGGTCTCCTCACACACTGCTGGTGTGTTGAATTTTTTGACATAGGGTGCTGGCAGATTACGGGCCTCCTATAGCTGCTGCCAGGCCCCTAATCTGCCATGGGCCCCTATATACCGCCTCCTCATGCTGCTGCCAAGTCCAGAGTCTGTCATGGGTCCCTGTACGGCCTCCCATTGCTGCTGTCTCCATCGCCACACTCTGCCATGTGCCACTTTCAGGTCTCCTCACACTGCTGGTGTGTTGAATTTTTTGACATAGGGTGCTGGCAGATTACGGGCCTCCTATAGCTGCTGCCAGGCCCCTAATCTGCCATGGGCCCCTATATACCGCCTCCTCATGCTGCTGCCAAGTCCAGAGTCTGTCATGGGTCCCTGTACGGCCTCCCATTGCTGCTGTCTCCATCGCCACACTCTGCCATGTGCCACTTTCAGGTCTCCTCACACTGCTGGTGTGTTGAATTTTTTGACATAGGGTGCTGGCAGATTAAGGGCCTCCTATAGCTGCTGCCAGGCCCCTAATCTGCCATAAGCCCCTATATACCGCCTCCTCATGCTGCTGCCAAGTCCAGAGTCTGTCATGGGTCCCTGTACGGCCTCCCATTGCTGCTGTCTCCATCGCCACACTCTGCCATGTGCCACTTTCAGGTCTCCTCACACACTGCTGGTGTGTTGAATTTTTTGACATAGGGTGCTGGCAGATTACGGGCCTCCTATAGCTGCTGCCAGGCCCCTAATCTGCCATAGGCCCCTATATACCGCCTCCTCATGCTGCTGCCAGGTCCAGAGTCTCTCATGGGTCCCTGTACGGCCTCCCATTGCTGCTGTCTCCATCGCCACACTCTGCCATGTGCCACTTTCAGGTCTCCTCACACTGCTGGTGTGTTCCATTTTTTGTCATAGGGTGCTGGCAGATTACGGGCCTCCCATAGCTGCTGCCAGGCCCCTAATCTGCCATGGGCCCCTATACCGACTCCTCATGCTGTGACGTTGCAACAAGGTGGAATTCAACCCTACATATGTTAGACCGCCTTTACGAACAGCAAAAGGCCATCACAGATTTCCTGATGTTAAAAGCGGATAAAGGTACTCCCTGTGTAACTTAGATGTCAGCCATTGGCAGCTCATGCGTGACACCTGCGCTTGCTCAGGCCCTTTGAGGAGGCCACGCTATTCGTGAGTCGGCAGGACTATGGGATGAACGACGTCATTCCTCTGTTGCACGTCCTGGAACAAATGCTGTTAACAATGGCTGGTCAGGGTGCGGTAGACGTGGCGCACAGATCTCAACGCCACATGACCCCTGTGGGGGCAGGACAGGAAGAAGAGGAGGAGGTAGAGGAGGACATTGGTGCTCAGGAATTATTGAGTGAAATGGGTGGTTTTTCCACTCAGCGGACAGGAGTGGAGGAGCAGGAGCATCTGGTAGAGGAGGAGGAAGAGGAGACAGAGGACCCAGACGCACCGTGGCAGTATGCTGTGGAGATGGAGGCAGGGAGTCCCTCGCATTCCTTGGCACAAATGGCCCATAGCATGCTCGCTTGCTTGCGTAGCGACAGCCGAATAATAACCATCAGACAGAGGGATGACTTTTGGCTGTCCACCTTGTTGGACCCTCGCTACCGTTCAAAAATGGTGGCCTTTTTCACACCTGCTGAGAGGGAGGCCAAAATAACGTACTATAAAAACCACCTATGTAGTCAGCTGGTCTCTGCCTGTCTGCGCCAACGTCCATCCTCAGACACTGTGGGCCCTGTGCGCTCGCGTTCCGCTGCCATGGCAGCAGGGGAGGGGTGGGGTGGTAGGAGCAGTGGCAGCTCCACCAGCAGCGGCTGCCTCAGTCTGCAGTCGATGATGAGTAGCTTTCTTCACCAGCGCAGTGAGGAAACTACTAACCAGCCGCAGCAGCAGCAGCAGCATCAGGTGGACCTGGAGCAGGACCTCAAACAACAGGCTTAGGCCTACTTGGACAGCACCCTGCCAACCGAGGTAGACAATCCCCTTGACTACTGGGCAACGAAACTTGACCTTTGGCCCCAACTAGCTGAATTTGCCCTTGAAAGGCTGTCATGCCCGGCCAGTAGCGTGGCATCGGAGCGCGTGTTTAGTGCGGCAGGAGGTATTGTAACTCCGCGGAGGACACGACTGTCCACCCAAAGTGTGGAGAGACTCACGTTTGTGAAAATGAATCAGGCGTGGATTAGTCTGGATTTCAAACCACCAGTTCCTGACACAACTGACTAAATCCGCCATGAATCATGCCCCAAACATGTGCCACTTTCAGGTCTCCTCACACTGCTGGTGTGTTCCATTTTTTGTCATAGGGTGCTGGCAGATTACGGGCCTCCCATAGCTGCTGCCAGACCCCTAATCTGCCATGGGCCCCTATACCGCCTCCTCATGCTGCTGCCAAGTCCAGAGTCTCTCATGGGTCCCTGTACGGCCTCCCATTGCTGCTGTCTCCATCGCCACACTCTGCCATGTGCCACTTTCAGGTCTCCTCACACTGCTGGTGTGTTCCATTTTTTGTCATAGGGTGCTGGCAGATTACGGGCCTCCCATAGCTGCTGCCAGGCCCCTAATCTGCCATGGGCCCCTATACCGCCTCCTCATGCTGCTGCCAGGTCCAGAGTCTCTCATGGGTCCCTGTACGGCCTCCCATTGCTGCTGTCTCCATCGCCACACTCTGCCATGTGCCACTTTCAGGTCTCCTCACACTGCTGGTGGGTTCCATTTTTTGTCATAGGGTGCTGGCAGATTACGGGCCTCCCATAGCTGCTGCCAGGCCCGTAATCTGCCATGGGCCCCCGTACCGACTCCTCATGCTGCTGCCAGGCCCGTAATCTGTCATGGGCCCCTGTTGTCGCTTGTTGGCATATTCCGCTCGTTCAGATGCTCCTTCTCCTGCTACTCCTCTTCACGGATTCCGTCAGCAGTCTTTCTTGGAATCCGTTTCCAAGAGACAACAGTTTGCGAGCACGCACCCGACGGTGCAGAAGCTGAACGTCCTCCTGTCCAAGTTGCTGCTGCCAGGCTCGTAATCTGTCATGCGCCCCTGTACCGCCTCCTCATGCTGCTGCCAGGTCCAGAGTGTGTCATGGGCCCCCGTACCGACTCCTCATGCTGCTGCCAGGCCCGTAATCTGTCATGGGCCCCTGTACCGCCTCCCCATGCTGCTGCCAGGTCCAGAGTGTGTCATGGGTCCCTGTACGGCCTCCCATTGCTGCTGCCAGGCCCGTAATCTGCCATGGGCCCCCGTACCGACTCCTCATGCTGCTGCCAGGCCCGTAATCTGTCATGGGCCCCTGTACCGCCTCCTCATGCTGCTGCCAGGTCCAGAGTGTGTCATGGGTCCCTGTACGGCCTCCCATTGCTGCTGTCTCTATCGCCACACTCTGCCATGTGCCACTTTCAGGTCTCCTCACACTGCTGGTGGTTTCCATTTTTGTCATAGGGTGCTGTATGGCCTCACATTGCTGCTGCCTCCACCGCCACACTGTGGCTCCACACTCTGGTTTTGGCCCCGTGACTGCCCAAATGAGTGAAGTGTGCGGTGATTCTAAGATCGACGGCACTCATCTGCATGTCATACTGACTGACAGTATTATTTCTCTTCCCCAGCAGACTCCAAGGGCATTTAAATTAAAGGTACAGTGTTCTGCACTAATATTAAGTCTCTCTGAAGCCTAGAAACACCCTTTTTTAAGTTAAATTCACAGCGAATATATTCGACTCGAATCGAAATTTTTCCACGAATTCGCCAAATCAGTCGAATCGAATTTTTGAATACTTCGCTCATCTCTAGTGAAGACCAAAAGAGCTATCGAAGGACACCAGAAACAAAATTGTAGACCTGCACCAGGCTAGGAAGACTGAATCTGCGATAGGCAAGCAGCTTGGTGTGCACAAATCAACTATGGGAACAATAATAAGAAAATGGAAGACATACAAGACCACTGATAATCTCCCTCGATCTGGGGCTCCACGCAAGATCTCACCCTGTGGGGTCAAAATGATCACAAGAATGGTGAGCAAAAGTCCCAGGACCACACGGGGGAACCTAGTGAATGACCTGCAGAGAGCAGGGACCAATGTAACAAAGGCTACCATCAGTAACACACTATGCCGCCAGGGACTCAGATCCTGCAGTGCCAGACGTGTCCCCCTGCTTAAGCGAGTACATGTCCGGGCCCGTCTGAAGTTTGCCAGAGAGCATTTGGATGATCCAGAAGAGGATTGGGAGAATGTCATATGGTCAGATGAAACCAAAATAGAACTGTTTGGTAGAAACACAACTCGTCGTGTTTGGAGGAGAGAGAATGCTGAGTTGCATCCAAAGAACACCATACCTACTGTGAAGCATGGGGGTGGCAACATCATGCTTTGGGGCTGTTTCTCCGCAAAGGGAACAGGACGACTGATCCATGTACAGGACAGAATGAATGGAGCCATGTATCGTGAGATTTTGAGTGCAAACCTCCTTCCATCAGCAAGGGCATTGAAGATGAAACGTGGCTAGGTCTTTCAACATGACAATGATCCCAAACATACCGCCCGGGCAACAAAGGAGTGGCTTCGTAAGAAGTATTTCAAGGTCCTGGAGTGGCCTAGCCAGTCTCCAGATCTCAACCCCATAGAAAACCTTTGGAGGGAGTTGAAAGTCCGTGTTGCCCAGTGACAGCCCCAAAACATCACTGCTCTAGAGGAGATCTGCATGGAGGAATGGGCCATCATACCAGCAACAGTGTGTGCCAACCTTGTGAAGACTTACAGGAAACGTTTGACCTCTGTCATTGCCAACAAAGGATATATAACAAAGTATTGAGATGAACTTTTCATATTGACCAAATACTTATTTTCCACCATAATTTGCAAATAAATTCTTTCCAAATCAGCCAATGTAATTGTCTGGATTTTTTTTCTCATTTTGTCTCTCATAGTTGAGGTCTACCTATGATGCCAATTACAGGCCTCTCTCATCTTTTTAAGTGGGAGAACTTGCACAATTGGTGGCTGACTAAATACTTTTTTGCCCCACTGTGTATATATATATATATATATATATATATATATATATACACACATATACATACATACATACACACACACACACACACACATTGTATATATTTAAATTATATATTTTTTATTATAAAATGTATATTTTAAAATTGTATTCAATGTTTAAATTGATAATAATAATAATAATAATAATATATTATTGTCTTAACCATGTATAACAAAATAACTGTATCTAATATTCATGCTAACTTTCCAAGTGTGATTTTTTTTTCTCTTTTTTTGTTACAATGTACTTAGAATGACACTTTTATTTATTCATTATTCTAAATGAAATACAAAAAGTTTTAATAAATCCCAACAAGAATTTTCAAACAAAACTGCAAATATACAAACATTTGGATGTAAAAAGATCTAAAAGCAAAAAAAAAAAAAAAAAAAAAAAAAAAAAGTGGGGGGTTAGCTTTTAGAGTTTAAGTTTAGAGTTATGGTTGGCTTTGTTGGTGAAAGGTGATCTTGCAGCTTTATTAGAAAACATAGGCACCTAAGCAGTCCACACGGTAAGATTTGAGGTTAATCATTACATTTTACCCTTGTGCTCAATAACAAAAATGGCAACCTGCTTTGATTTGCTAAGCCACTTACTTTGGACAAGAATAAATGTATAATGATATGGCTACCTAAATGTTGACATTTAACAAGCCGTACATGACTAGCCTAAATAATTAGGATTTTATTTATAAGAAATAGTATATTGAACAAGAAAATTTGCTGTGTCAGCATTCACAAGGCCGTCATGAATAATCCCCATAAAGTGTCTAATTTGTATATTTCCAATGTTTTCACCTCCATCTATTGGCTGTAATGTGGTATTTTCCTAAATAGCGAAATTTCAGGGAAAATATTACATTTTGACCTCTAGATGGTGCTGATGGTCAGCAAAATTTTTTGTTATAAATAGACCAATAAGTGATTTTTTTCTGATTTTCTCACACAACTATTAGTTGAAATTTGTTCATTCTCCTCCAATGACAAGCACCTGAAGAATACAGAAGTCAGAATAAACTGGATTATAAACTGCATTGTATCACTTGATAAATAGGCCACAAAACGCTTTTTTATTGCCTGTCATACCTTTTATGACTACTTGTAGAAGCAGACACCGCTTCCAGCGACCTTAGTGCAATAACTGACTATTACTTATTAAATCATCTATTCTTTATAGCTTATTACTTCCTCCTGTGCAGATTTATTCAGATTTATTACAATTTAGCAAAATGCAGATGTCACTTAGTAGGAAGGGAGCTGGATAAATGAAATAAATGAAATGTATTGAAGTTTTGCTTGATTACCACTATAATAATAATAATAATAATAATAATAAATGATACTAAAATAAAATGCTACAGATATATTGATACAGCACTTATATATATATATATATATATATATATATATATATATATATATATATATATACAGTGGGGCAAAAAAGTATTTAGTCAGCCACCAATTGTGCAAGTTCTCCCACTTAAAAAGATGAGAGAGGCCTGTAACTGGCATCATAGGTAGACCTCAACTATGAGAGACAAAATGAGAAATAAAATCCAGACAATCACATTGTCTGATTTGGAAAGAATTTATTTGCAAATTATGGTGGAAAATAAGTATTTGGTCAATATCAAAAGTTCATCTCAATACTTTGTTATATATCCTTTGTTGGCAATGACAGAGGTCACACGTTTCCTGTAAGTCTTCACAAGGTTGGCACACACTGTTGCTGGTATGTTGGCCCATTCCTCCATGCAGATCTCCTCTAGAGCAGTGATGTTTTGGGGCTGTCGCTGGGCAACACGGACTTTCAACTCCCTCCAAAGGTTTTCTATGGGGTTGAGATCTGGAGACTGGCTAGGCCACTCCAGGACCTTGAAATGCTTCTTACGAAGCCACTCCTTCGTTGCCCGGGAGGTATCATTGTCATGTTGGAAGACTCAGCCACATTTCATCTTCAATGCCCTTGCTGATGGAAGGAGGTTTGCACTCAAAATCTCACGATACATGGCCCTATTCATTCTGTCCTGTACATGGATCAGCCCCAAAGCATGATGTTGCCACCCCCATGCTTCACAGTAGGTATGGTGTTCTTTGGATGCATTCTCTCTCCTCCAAACACGACGAGTTGTGTTTCTACCAAACAGTTCTATTTTGGTTTCATCTGACCATATGACATTCTCCCAATCCTCTTCTGGATCATCCAAATGCTCTCTAGCAAACTTCAGACGGGCCCGGACATGTACTGGCTTAAGCAGGGGGACACGTCTGGCACTGCAGGATCTGAGTCCCTGGCAGCGTAGTGTGTTACTGATGGTAGCCTTTGTTACGTTGGTCCCAGCTCTCTGCAGGTCATTCACTAGTTCCCCCATGTGGTCCTGAGATTTTTGCTCACCGCTCTTGTGATCATTTTGACCCCACGCGATGAGATCTTGCGTGGAGCCCCAGATCGAGGGAGATTATCAGTGGTCTGTATGTCTTCCATTTTCTAATTATTGCTCCCACAGTTGATTTGTTCACACCAAGCTGCTTGCCTATTGCAGATTCAGTCTTCCCAGCCTGGTGCAGGTCTACAATTTTGTTTCTGGTGTCATTCGACAGCTCTTTGGTCTTCACCATAGTGGAATTTGGAGTGTAACTGTTTGAGGTTGTGGACAGGTGTCTTTTATACTGATAACAAGTTCAAACAGGTGCCATTGATACAGGTAATGAGTGCAGGACAGAGGAGCCTCTTAAAGAAGAAGGTACAGGTCTGTGAGAGCCAGAAATCTTGCTTGTTTGTAGGTGACCAAATACTTATTTTCCACCATAATTTGCAAATAAATTCTTTCCAAATCAGCCAATGTGATTGTCTGGATTTTTTTCTCATTTTGTCTCTCA
The DNA here is from genome assembly GCF_062004578.1 of Staurois parvus. Lineage (NCBI taxonomy): Eukaryota > Metazoa > Chordata > Amphibia > Anura > Ranidae > Staurois > Staurois parvus. The sequence continues at coordinate 1,283,427 of NW_028318244.1, read as the reverse complement.
TAGTTGAGGTCTACCTATGATGCCAATTACAGGCCTCTCTCATCTTTTTAAGTGGGAGAACTTGCACAATTGGTGGCTGACTAAATACTTTTTTGCCTCACTGTATATATATATATATATATATTTTTTTTTTTTTTATTAAATAAGATAAATACATATATTTAATAATAAAACAAACAAAACAAATAAACAAATAAATAAATAAATAAATTATATATATATATATATATATATATATATATATATATTTGTTTTGTTTTTTAACTGAAAAAGATAAAACATGTTGATAAACAAATTAGGTATATTTTATCATTTTATCATGTTAAACTGATAAACTCAGGCCACTTGAGTCTTTTTTATTTATTATATTGCTGTGTGTTTCATTTATTTGATATAGAAGCAAGGTATTTTTGATATCTGTATAAGCCTAGTATATTATTATTTTGTTATTAATATTATGAAGATTATTATCATTATGATTGTCGATTATATATATATATATATATATATATATATATATTTATAGATACTGTGTATCTATAAATATATATATATAATCTATCATTTTTATTTTAATATAGAGGCAAGTACTGTACATAGTGTGTATATATACAGTGAGGAACAGAAGTATTTGAACACCCTGCGATTTTGCAAGTTCTCCCACTTAGAAATCATGGAGGGGTCTGAAATTCACATTGTAGGTGCATTCCCACTCTGAGAGACAGAATTTAAAAAAAAATTCAGGAAATCACATTGTATGATTTGTAAAGAATGTATTTGTCTTGCACTGCTGAACGTAAGTATTTGAACACCTGAGAAAATCAGTGTTAATATTTGGTACAGAAGCCTTTGTTTGCAATTACAGAGGTCAAACGTTTCCTGTTGTTCTTGACCAGGTTTGCACTGCAACAGGGATTTTGGCCCACTCCTCCACACAGCTCTCCTCTAGATCTGTCATGTTTTGGGGCTGTCGCTGAGCAACACGGAGTTTCAGCTCCCTCCAAAGATGTTCTATTGGATTTAGGTCTGGAGACTGGCTAGGCCACTCCGGAACCTTGATTTGCTTCTTACGGAGCCACTCCTTGGTTATCCTGGCTGTGTGCTTCGGGTCGTTGTCATGTTGGAAGACCCAGCCACGACCCATCTTCAATGCTCTGACTGAGAGAAGGAGGTTGTTGCTCAAAATCTCACAATAAATGGCCCCATTCATCCTCTCCTTAATACAGTGCAGTCGTCCTGTCCCCTTCGCAGAAAAGCACCCCCAAAGCATGATGTTACCACCCCCATGCTTCACAGTAGGGATGGTGTTCTTGGGATGCAACTCATCCTTCTTTTTCCTCCAAACACGACGAGTGAAGTTTAGACCAAAAAGTTCTACTTTGGTCTCATCTGACCACATGACTTTCTCCCATGCCTCCTCTGGATCATCCAGATGGTCATTGGCAAACTTCAGACGGGCCTGGACATGTGATGACTTGAGCAGGGGAACCTTCCATGACGGCGTAGTGTTCTACCGACAGTGACCTTTGAAACTGTGGTCCCAGCTCTCTTCATGTCATTGACCAGCTCCTCCCTTGTAGTTCTGGGCTGATTCCTCACCTTTTTTATCATCAGTGATACCCCACGAGGTGAGATCTTGCATGGAGCCCCAGTCTGAGGGAGACTGACAGTCGTCTTTAGCCTCTTCCATTTTCTAACAATTGCTCCAACAGTTGATCTATTTTCACCAAACTGCTTGGCAATTGCCCCGTAGCCTTTTCCAGCCTTGTGGAGGTCCACAATTTTGTCTCTGGTGTCTTCTGACAGCTCTTTGGTCTTGCCCATGGTAGTAGTTGGTGTCTGACTGACTGTGGGGTGGACACGTATCTTTAAAGAGCTCAGACAGGTGCTACTAAGTTAGATTAATGAGTGGAGTAGAGGTGGACTTTTTAAAGGCGCAGTAACAGGTCTTTGAGAGCCAGAATTCTTGCTGTTTCTTAGGTGTTCAAATACTTATGTTCAGCAGTGCAAGACAAATAAATTCTTTAATAATCATACAATGTGATTTCCTGAATTTTTTTTTAATTCTGTCTCTCAGAGTGGGAATGCACCTACAATGTGAATTTCAGACCCCTCCATGATTTCTAAGTGGGAGAACTAGCAAAATCGCAGGGTGTTCAAATACTTCTGTTCCTCACTGTATGTGTTTGTGTATGTATATGTATATATATATGTATATATGTATATATATATATGTATATGTGTGTGTGTATATGTATATGTATATATGTATATATTTATATGTATATATGTGTGTGTGTATATATATATATATATATATATATATATATATGTATATATGTGTGTGTATATGTATGTATATATATATATTTTTTTTTTATCAATGCATTTTTTTTGAAGATCTTCTTTGTTATTTTGTAGGCATTTTTGTTCAGTTTACGTTTGGGTGGATTCTTTCAATTGAGAATTTCATTTCATAACGTTCATTAAGTTTTCAGAATTTGTTTCGTATATTCTATGGCCCAGGTGGATTCTAAAAATTTTGCAGTTTTTCAGGAAGATTGCTGTATATTTAACATATTATCAAATCAGATGGATTTGAATCAGAAGGATTCCATATTTTCAGATGCTAGTCCAACCCACCAAGAGAAATGGCATGAAAGTGAGGTCTATAAGTGAGTGACAATATTGACTGGTGTCATGTGCATCCGAATTAATGAATGGAATGAAATTTGGATCCATTCGTTATGCGAATCCAAATTATCGAACAAATTTGAAAATTGAATTAACTTCCTCATGGGCCCGAACTACTATCGCATCATTGACGTCATCCAAATAAAAAGAAGGAAACGAATGCATTTGTTAATTTTTTTTTTTCGGATTCATTTACATTCATGACTATGTCCATTCGAAGATTCATATATATTCAAATCTAGGAAAAGGAAATGAATGGAAATGAAGCAAAATGCACATATGTACTATTTTGTGCTATTCTTTTTTCCTTTTAAAATTAAGTGTCTGAGAGTATTTTTTTTGTTGCTCATATTGTACAGTGAAAAGCAGAGTTTTCATTGGTTGCTGTGTGCATTTTTGTCGGATCAGCACTGGACAGCTCCTACTTACTGATTAAGGAGACCAATCATGGCTGGGTCTATGCAAGAATCTGAATATTAATTTTTTACATCACTATATAATTGTGCAACTTTACTTAAAGTGACCCTGCTACCAGAGATTCTCTTATAAAGCAATCTCAGGAAAAGAAGAGCATGTATACTTACCCTTCTGGTATACTTCTGACCAGGGGTGGACTGACAACTCATGGGGCCCCCGGGCAATAGGGGATCATGGGGCCCTTGTGTCCTTGCCCACACTCAAAAAAGCCTATGAAAAAGGTACCAGGGGCATCTCATGGGGGCCCCCTACTGAC